>NC_141102.1:21916200-22153700 GCF_041138505.1 Cibotium barometz | reverse complement strand
AAATAAAATGTTTATTCTACTCTAATATAAGACTGAGATTGCAGGACCGCCATAATATTTGATTAAAACATTTATATATATATATAAACGGGCTTGTTTGAAAAAACTCTCACAAATATACAGCCATCGTGCATGCAACTGGCTTGGTGAGACTGCAAGACCGCCATAATGAGAAGAAAAGAGACGTGTGTGTGTATGCACAGCCACCGCACATGCAACTGGCTCAATGAGACTGTAGGACCACCATAATAATTGAGAGCAACATGTGTGTGTGCATTAAGTAATGGCACGGCCTTACGGGATCAAGAGCGAAGCTAGTTGAGAGACATACCTCATCATAATGAACGGAGCAAGCTGTTGGAAGCTCTCATGGATGCGTCTGTTCTAAATTCTCTCCACCGGTGTTGTTTTGCAGGAGAAATAGATTTTATATGCCAAAGAGAGATGAGAGAGAGACATGCTAACCTTTCAACAACCAAGCAGAGCGAGAGAGACAAAACGCAATAACACCAAATGGCGCAGGCATCTACGGTGCAGGTATCTGTACAAATAAAAAAACATGTTAGCTAGAGAGAGAGAGAGAGAGAGAGAGAGAGAGAGAGAGAGAGAGAGAGAGAGAGAGAGAGAGAGAGAGAGAACAACGTCGAGTAGAGCCATGCTAACCTTTTGCTTCAAGGTTTGAAGTTGTAGAGCACGCAAGCAGAACGAACCCACATGATGAGCAAATGAGCTTGGAGAATTGTGAATCCTTGGAGGCAACGGAAATACATGCTACGCATAGAACAAGTATATACTTGTAGCCACAGATTATTGCACTAAATGGGTGGAAGAGCCAAGGCTCTTAGAGATAACACACTTGTATCTATAGCAAAATTCTTATATGAAATGATTATGACCAGGTTTGGTTGCCCAGTAGAATTGGTTAGTGATCAGGGTGGCCATTTCCTGAACCAAGTTATCCGAAATCTGACTGAATATCATATGATCATTCATAAAAATTCCACAGTGTATTATCCACAAGCCAATGGTCAAGTAGAGTCTACCAATCAAGTATTACAACGAATCTTGAAGAAGATTGTGAATAAAACATAGTGGGATAAGAAGCTATATTCAGTGCTATGGGCATTCAGACAGCATATAAAGTAGCAATTGGAAGTACACTGCCTTCTCATTGTTGGTATATGGTTTGGAAGCAGTAGTGTCAATGAAATTTATAATCCCCAGTTTTTGGGTGGTAGTGAATCATATATTGTCTCCAAAAGAATCAATCATGGATTTGTTAGAGAAACTACTGGCATCATTTGGCGAGAAAAGGCTCCAGAGTAGCCACAACCCTGATGTCATCCAGTAGCAGTGGAAGCTTTTTGTTGTTTTGATAGAAATACTAAATTCAAAATTTTTTTATGTAGGTGACCTAGTATTATTGTTTAATTCTAGAATGGGTCCATATCTGGGTAAGCTCAAGTTAAGATGGACAATCCCATACCGGATATCTGCAAAGCTCAGCACTGGAACATTTGAATTAATATCATTGTGAATGGTGTGAAATTGCCAAAGCTCATAAATGGATTCAAATTGAAGCCCTATTTTGGAAGGCTACCAGAACCAATGCCTGTGCCAGTGTGCACTATTTTTGTCACGCACTCACATAACACGTGTCCATGTCCACGTAGTAATCATGTATTGGCTAGTGTGCAAAGTCATTTGGGATACTATAATTGTATCATGGGGTGGCCTCCACTTCATTTCTCTTAGCCACCCTGTCACATTGAATTATGTCCACTGTGAATCTAGTCACATGAATTTATGTGTCAAATTTTCTTTCATTTGAATGTTTTACGCCATGCCCTAAATCTCTATTATCAAAACTTTCATTCTTCACAACCACTTTTCCGTTCGCAAAGTTCATTATCATCTTGCTCTCACCCTTTGTCTCTCTCTTATAATCATTCTTGTTGTTCTCTGTTTTTGCTCCAAACCATGGTGGAATTCAAGAAGCTTACTGCTATTCTCGATGTGAACATTAACCATGTCTAGCTAGAAAAGGTGGGTCTATCAGTTCGCTTCTCTTCCATGGAACCCTTAGACACTCTGTGCAAATTTAATGGAGCAGCTCCATGAGGTGCAAAAAAATGGAGTTATAAAGACAGCTACACAGGGCACCAAGCCGCTGACTCCAGAATATGTGGCTCAAGTTTTTCAATTGCCACTAGAGAGAGCACTAGATATTCCAGCACCATCCAATGCTGATATGGAATTTTACTTTGGTTCCAAGGGAGTAGGTAAAGAATATAAACTGGCAAATTACAAAGATGCTCATAACAGATTACACTTCAGATTCATCATTGGAGATGATTACTCTTACCCACAAGGTAACATATATGTCAAAGAGGGCAATGGGGTTGTACCTATACACATCAGTTGTGCAAAGCATGTTGCATGGGCACATAGGTAGAGCTCAAGATCATAGGCCCACAGTCAAAGATAAAAATTGGCTTGTATCTACAATTTTTCATTAGGGAGTTCTCAACATTATACCCGACCCTTTGACAACAGCATTCGGAGCACAAGGGTTATTCCTGGGGAAAAGAAAATGAAGAAAGCTCATGAAAAAATCGACTCTGGATGTGGTTGTTTTGGAATCAAAGAAAGAAGAAATCCAGAGGGAAGGCCAACATATTTCTGGCAATCTGGAGGAAGTCCAAAATTTGGGAATTCTGAAAGAGCAAGATGATGCAGGCCCACATCCATAGCAATTGCCTTTCCGAAAGAAGTGGAAGAGGTGGACTTAGATTTACTAAAGGTAACCTGTCAATACATCACAAAGTGTGCCACCAAAACCACAGAGACAGTTACAAGTATAATAGCAAAAGAATGCCTTGCAAACGAGCTGAGTTTAACAAAAGCGAAATTGGAGAAGATTAAAGCAGAGTTAATAGATCTCTCTACGGTTAACCAAAAAGTGCAGACATTGGAAAAACTGTTCAGAATCTTAGTTCTAAAGTGAACTAGGCCAATTAAGATAAAGCACAAATGCAGGAGAAAATACTAGAGTTCCAAAGAAAACACATAAATAAATGTCAACATATATTAGCATAGCATAAATATTGTATGGATTAGTATGAAAAGAAAGCTCAAGCAAATAGAGCAAATCTCCAAATCTTAGAGCCGAATTAGTGCTTTAATTGCCAATGAAGATATAGAAGTTTATGACATGTCTACAAATGATGTAGACAATTATGAAGTCAAAATCCATGAGCTCATGTGGGGAGAATTTACATGTCGATTATATTAAAGAATTTGAATATATCATTAATCCTACGTGCCATCCTGATCAGCTTTAGCACAAAAAGCTAGATGAACAATCCACGGCAGGCGGATCAGGAGGCAAGGGATCTAGAGCAAGAACATTCGGAAGAGTTGAATCCGAAAGACACACAAAAATAGTAGTAGCACAACAACAAGCCAGGTTTTAGGCCAAACCTCTAATAAAGTTAAGAAGGTAATGACAGAACTAGATGAAAACTTTCAAAGACTTCAAAGGGAATGCATTATTTTCAAAGAACAGGCCTTGTGTATTCCATCACAACTTAGAGCAGTTTAAGAATGAAGCTGGAGCTTTGAGGCTTGCTAATCAAGAACTTGAGAAGAGAAATGATGAGCTTGAAGATTAGCGAGTCTGTGATTCGGTGCGAATTGCAAAGATGAGAGAGAAAATAACTTCTTCCACAAAATTAAGAGATGCTGCTAGGAAGCTTGATCAGTATGAGGAGGATATTCAAAGGCTACAAAGTCAACATGTTAAATATAAAGAACTGATGGAAACTAAAGAAAAGATTTTGGAAACACAAGTCACAAAAATTAAAGAAATTAGTTAATGTATTGGAGAGGGAGCTGGAAAAGTGTTCCACTTGTATACTAGATGCAATGGAAACTTTGCGGTCTAGATAGTTGCCACTACCAGTTAACTGGTATGTTGTACATCATATAGTGGCTCATTTAAGCAAGGAGGTTCCACCACTGGCCCAACAACCATATCTAAGTGCTCTGAAAGGCTATCAACAACATCTGGATCGTGCTCCAAAGTAGAGACTTTCCGTAGCTTTAACAGAGGATCGCCATCAACTCCAACTCGTTCATGAAGAAGAGGTGTCGTTACCTAACTATATGGTTAGAGTAACCATCTAGATGATGTTGAACAGTGTGCAAAAAATCCTCACTGAAGATACATAGAACAACAAATAAATTTTTCCAATTTCTATGTTTCATCCTTATAGGCAAGTTCATCCTTTAGCTCATGTTATAGATAGAGATTTTAGACAACCCCATCAAATAGATCGTATATCTGTATTCCTTTGCCTCCATGCCAAAGCGAGATCTTGATCTTGTGGTATGGTCTATAGTGGATCTATTAGATCTAGAATAGGATCCATCTTTGCATCAACACTTGCTCTCCTGTTTCCCGTAACTAATATGAATCAAGAATAGACCTAATGTTAAAATTTCAAAGAGTGTAATTTGTTCTATCCGACTTCCCATCACCAAAAGGTGGAGAGTGGGCATGAGCAGCTATGTTATTTGTATTTGAGCCATCTCTCCAAATTTGCCTTCAAGTAGCAAATTGGTTAAACAAGGTTTACCTAGAGCCTATGCTATGATACCATGTAAGAATACACAATATAGCGGAAGCTAGATCAACATAATACAAAGCATTGAATTCTAAAAGAAAGTAGAAAATAATATTATTGCTTGCAAATCTTGATTATAACTAATGGCATCAGCCTACCTGTGTGCTCCAGTAAGGAGCTTTGATGGCGATTTTGGATGGAGGATGTCTTGCTTATAAGAGTGCTTGAACATAATGAACTCGATGTGATGAACTAAGCCTACCAAATAAGTTTATGTATAGTACCCAGGGCCGACATGGACATAGATCAACCACATCAGCCAAACCACGACTTGGTAGTGTCCTTGGTTTGTTGTCCACAACACTCACTCATGCAGTCACATAGCCCGCACAAGCATGCATCCTACTTAGCAGAGTGCCATAATCCATCTCCAAACTATCTGGCCAAACCTGGCTCCACCATCCACCCAGTGTTTAAACTGGGAACTGTTGGCTGCCCGGGTGCCACCACATGGCCCACACAAGTATGAGAGAGAGAGAGAGAGAGAGAGAGAGAGAGAGAGAGAGAGAGAGAGAGAGAGAGAGTCTCCTAACCATCTGGTCACATCTGGCACATCTAATGTCTAAACTGGGAATTGTTAGGTGCTTAGGTGCTCACCACATAGCCTCCACAAGTATGAGAGAGAGAGAGAGAGAGAGAGAGAGAGAGAGAGAGAGAGAGAGAGAGATTTGCTTTTAAGAGGATCAAATTTAGTAATGCATGCCACCATTTCCAACCATGTACTAAAATTGCCACTATTTTTGACTATGTATTAAAACTATAATAATTCCCTAGTACTATATTATCAGAAGTATCATAGCCAATTTTATTTTTAGTGTACTCAAATACCCCCAAGATCATGAAGTAATCACTACAGAGCTTCTTGAGGTGCAACCAACTAGATTGGAGAACCAAGTACATATGGCTCAAGGATTGCTTCAATCATTACGTGCATTTGCCAAGGTACTTAAGGATCAACCCAACCTACATGCCTATCAAAAGGAGATGGATTATCAACAAAGAGTTGTATAAGCAAGACAACAATGTGGTCTTCCCCTTTCCATTCCAATTGTCCCACAACATCTACTATCCCTAGACCTGAGGGACCTCGCATCAACACTCCAGCGGCGGATGGGCCTTCTGGAGTCCGTAATCTTCGTGCAGTTAAGAAGATAGCGAGATCAGCTGTAGTTATTCAATTATTTTCCATTGTTATGCTCTCTTTTTTCCCGCACCTTATTCATTAAATTGTTTTTCTGTTCAATATGCAGGAAAGTGAATAAGTATTTTAGCAGTCATTATTTAAATGAAAAATAGTACAATTCTTATAATTGCACATATATACAGTGCACATATTAATTGACTTGGGGTGCACATTACACGTGTCTGCCTTCACATGCAAAAGGACTACATTAAGGTTATATTCAATAATTAATCAATGCAACCCCCACAAAAGATTTGGGGTGCATTGATTAATTATTTGTTATATTTGTCGTAATTTTTTAATGCATGAATACCATAAAAAAAATTCCTCGTTTACCCGGATTCTATTTATCCGGACTACAGTCCATTCATACCCATACTGTATTTATGCGAAATTAAATCAATTTTGTAGTCGATTTATATGCGGACTGTATAAATTCAGAATTATAAGAATTGTGATACGCGGACTGTATAAAAGCGCAATTATAAGAAATAGACTATTTCTGTTTTTCCTTTTTTTATATTTCTCCTACTGTTTTAATTATCTTTTTTATTATGTTTTTTTTAGTAACAATACATTGATACAGTCCATTGATACGTAGACTGTTTTTATGCGAATTATAACAATTTAGTGATATTTATTCTCCTTTGTTTTTAAAAATATTTCTCCTAAGTTTCTTATAAATCCCTAACAATTTTCTGCCCATACGCACTCCATGTTTTTTCAAAAATACTTTAAACGATAATTGTTTGTATTTTAAACTCTCTTAAACTACATGATCGACACACTGAGATAAAAAAGGCAAAAAGCCAGAGACATCCAAACCGTTGGTTCACAAGATACCTAAATTCCCAGAAGACAAAAAAACAAGGCTGTTTGAAGTATTTGTGACAATATATTAAATTGTCTTACTGGAAACCATTAGAAGAATTTGTTAGAATGGAATGCTTTAAAGGTCTTTTGCACTTTCAAATGGTAGCTAGTTTAATGGCTCCATCTTTAATTAGCATAGGCAAAACCATAAAGAGATACTTGGGGTGGGATATGTTTAAACCTCAAGGTGGTTTAGTGATGTGTAGAGGCCTTTGACAGATTAGAATGCACACACTAGAAGGAATGATAGGCTACTGTATGAAGAATTTGCAAAAGCCACACTTTAAATTTTTCTCGCACATCTCCATTGAAGAGATAACAAGAGATAGACAGCTATACGCTTGGTATATTTATTTGAGAGAGCAATTGTATATATGGACAACTACATAGCTAATAAACTGGGAGCCTCATTGCAAAGCACACTTTTGAAGATGGTGCGTACCGGTAAATACTACTCGGCTGCTTCATGGATCATTCCCAAAACTGGTTCTAGCATGAACAAGTAAAGCTGCTGCTGTTTGGAAAGTAATGAAACTCCCTCACTTGACCCAATGTATCGACATCGAAGAAATTTTCTTCTTCGACGAACCCACCAGAAGATACTTCGACCACATGAATCCAGCACCTCGAGCTCAACATGAAGATGAAGCCAGCGACAATACCGAGGAAGAACAATATCGAAGCAACAATGAGCTGGGGACTGGAAACAACCCGATTGTGGTTGATGATGATGTGCCAGAACAACAACAAGAAGACTACAAAAAATCATATCTTTGTGTATATGAAAGGATTGCCAACTTCAAGAGATCTATTGTGGAAGGGCATAATTTTGTACCTCTATCACCTAAAGTATGTAAATATGTGGGCCTCAGTGAAGAAGATGGTTGTTTTCTATAGGTGTTTCGGTTTTTGATAGAAAGCCACTTCTATAGTATCAAATGTATAGTGTCCCTTTTGTAAATCAGGCTTTTTGTTTGATGTATCGTCAGACTTATGTTTTGCTCTCAAATGTACATGTCTCTTTTCTATATGATGTATATAGTTTACTTATGTGTAATTTATATTAATTAAATTTCTTTTCAATGCCAGCTACTAATTTTCGTCAAAAAGTATTTGATTAAAATTTGTCAAAGGTCTTTTCACTCCCTTCTAAACCTTTGAACCTTAATACATCTTTATTCTGTTGCAGTGAAAATTGAATAAGCAACCACCAACAAAAATTAATTAATAGGGAAAGAGTGAATGGCAGCATCGTCCTTCTTCTTCCTGCGAAGGGACAAAACAAAAGCTCTCTCTTCATCAACGGTTTTCAACGACCCCCAAAAAAACCATGGCGAAGGTGTCCTCCAGACGCTCCCCTCCCTTTCCTCTCTTGGCCTCCATTATCTTTCACAGCCATCGCCGTAGTCCTCCTCGCCGCCGCCTCCTCCGCCTCCTCCTCCTCCTCCTCCTCCTGTACCCCTCTCCCCATTTAGCATCGCCCCGCTCCCCCCCCCTCCCCTCTCCTCCTTTTCTACCATAGCCCTAACCTCCACGCAGCAGCACATCTTTTCCTCGTTTAGGATTTCGACAGACAGGTCTTTCGCTCCACTGCGGCAGAACTACGGGTTCACTTAAAGCGCTTCAGGGTTTCGCTACAGAGTAGGGATTGTCGCTCCACGGCAGGGCCATCCGATCTGGATTTTCGCCTTGCGGACTAGGGCTTGGCTCAACGGCAGGGTTCTCTTCCACGGCGGGCTTCCCTCCACGGCGGCGCTCCAGATTAGTGTTTCCTGTCACGGCAGCCCTCGGGATTAGGGTTTCCGGCACGGCAGCGCTGGGGATTAGGGTTTCGTTTCACCGTGCTCCTCCGTAACAGGGTTCCTTTTGAACAGGTATGCTCCTCCCTTTTAATCTATCTAAAGCAGGTTCAACGCTTTATTTTTTTTTTTCTGTTCTAGGGAGCAGAAGCCATGGCTGTCGTCCGAGTAGGCGCGAGATTTAGGAGGGAGAGTACGCCTTCAAGCTCATCTAGCGATGACAGTCCCAAGGTGAGGCAGAAAAGCAAGTCAAGGAAGAATGTGGCTAGGGCTTCTGAGCCTGCAGCCTCAGATCGTTCTCAGGCAAGTGACAATGATACAGAAATCTGCCAAGTTGGAGAAAGCATTTGCCACTTGCCTCTCGAGCTATTCCAGCTGGAGGATTTGAGCAAAATTATATCTCTTGATACATGGAATCGCTGCCTCACTGAGGAGGAAAGAGAGAGGCTTCGCTCTTTCCTTCCTAGCATGGACCAAGAGTCTTACAAGCGAACTATGAAGGAACTCTTAGGAGGGAGCAATGTCAATTTTGGCAGTCCCTTAGCAGCACTCTCGCAGCAGTTGAAGGCAGGCCTGTTTAGCCCTAAAGTTTCTAAGTATCAAGAAGTGTTGAGGTTTTTGCAGAGAAAGGAGTATTATCACCATTTGTACCAGTATCACAATGACATGATGAAGTTGTTTCTTGAGATGCAAAATCTATGGTCGAATCACCCCGAGGCAGACATGGATGAAAGGCTGGATTTATGGCATGCTTGGAAATTGTCTTCTGGTCAGCTGACTTACAATTCTGAGGGTGTGTTGCCTTCCATAGGGAGCTCTAAAGGAAAAGCATTGTCAAACTCCATAAGGGAGAGGGAAGAAAGCGAACTACACACGGGAGAGGAGTCTGCAAAGTTAACTTGGGGGCTAGTTAGAGGAGTGCCACATGTGGATCAGAAAGGAGGTTCCAGTAGACATCCGAGCTCGCAGCTAGGGGCAGAGGAAGAGGTCCCTGAGCAGAACGAGGTTAAGAAGAGGGCATTTCTACTGGTGAAGCATGAAAGTAATGTGGAATTTAACCCCGTGTTCGGTGATGATGTGGGCAAGAAGAACACGGTATCTGGTTGGAAAGTAAAGAGGGGGAATGAGAACAGTAGCCCTGAGTCTGGGATGGAAATAAGAAAAGAAGGGACAAGTATGGGGCTCAACAGTTCACAGGTGACTACAAAGTGCCTATCAGACAGCAAGTTCCAGGAAGTTGAGATTGTGGATAGCCAGAATGAGAAGGAGAGCTCCGAGGATAGTTGGGCAGAAAGAGGCTCAAAGAACTATAATAACAGGGAGGGCAAAGTTAGGGTCTCAGATTTGCATACAGAAGGCCAGCAGATCCCTTTATGGAAGTCAGAAGAGCAAGAAATTACGGAAGAGTTCATGTTGATACCCGGTAGCAAGCGGTTGAAAAGGGGCAATCAAGGAATTCAAGAGGAGACTTCTTTTGGTGCTTTCAATGACTCCATGCTTGATAATACGTCTTGTCACACACCCAAGAAGTCTGCACGTCACCTTATCCCTTCCTCAGCTTCAAATTTCTCATTCTCAATTCTGCACCTTCTATCTGCAGTTAGGGCATCACTGTTAACTTCTTCACATGTGGAGTCATGCAGTCTTCAGCAAGATGGACTTCCTGCCATTACTTTCAAAGAAGTTGTGAGGAGGGTCCATGCAAACCCTGGGGATCTTCGGATACTATCAGCACGGGAGCCTTTGGAAGGTTTGGTTAGGGGTGTCTTGAAGGTTCTCTCCTGCAAAACTACACAGCCTGTAATAAAAGGCTGGAAGCCATTCGTAGCTCATGACAAAGTTGCTAGGGGCTGGTGTTGGATTGGCCCTCTTCCTGCTGCCCCATTGTCCATTGATATGAAAGAGGTGGAAACTGGTGCAGATGTTTGGTGCGTTTCAGAGAAGATGCTCTACAAGATTCAGGATTCATTTGGCAGTTGGTTGAAAAATGCTCAAGAAACGTTGCAGCTACTTGGCCAGCTTGGCATCCCTCCTATGCCCCCAATGCCTTTTGCACTGGATGAAAAGGAGAGGTTTCGGGATTTGAGAGCGCAGAAGAGTCTTATCACTATCAACTGTACCTCGGATGAGATGCGGGATTATTTCCGAAGGGAGGAAGCTGTCAGATATTTGATTCCAGACATAGCTTTCTTTTACACTACTGCCTGTGGACAAAAGTCTGCAGTTGCACCACTGAAGCGATTTGGGGGCAAGTCTAATGCTAAAGCGCGGGATCATTTCATGTTAAAGTCAGACCGCCCTTCACATGTGACTGTACTCTGCCTGGTAAGGGATGCTGCTGCCAGGTTGCCACACAGCACTGGAACACGAGCAGATGTCTGTTTACTACTACGAGATTCACAGTATATAGTGGAGGATGTCTCAGACACACAATTAAGTCAAGTCGTGAGTGGAGCTCTAGACAGGCTGCACTATGAAAGAGATCCTTGTGTTCGATATGATGCAGACCGAAAGCTTTGGGTGTATCTGCATGCTGACAGGGAGGAAGAAGATTTTGAAGATGATGGGACTTCTTCCACAAAGAGGTGGAAGCGAGGCAAGAAAGATGGTGGTGACAGTTCTGAATTTTCTTTTACTCAAGAGCATGGCCCTTCAAGCAGGGAGAATCAAGATCCTCCTGCAACAGAGCTTGATTTCAGCTCATCACCTAATTGCTTTGTTGGCAGTGGAGATTTCTACTCTACATCAGACACACCCGAGCTTCTGTACAATCATCATAGTAGCCCCTTGACAAGTACTCCAACGATTGTATCTGGATATCCTGGACAAGTACGAGATGACAGTGTACTGCCATTTATTGATCTCCCTCCATCCATCCAGCCCTCCTGTGCAAATATGCAGAGTCATCCAATGGGTTGGGAGATGTACAGACAGCGATGGGATCAGGATACAGATTTTCAGTCTCACAAAAACCCTCCCGAGGAAAATTATAGTTCCATAGGAGGCACCGCTCTACACACATGAAGTGCATTGGAATTGAATGTTGAGGGTTGTCATTGCACTCCCAAGTTGACGTTGTGCGATAAGTTCTGATCTTGTACATAATTTTATGAGGAGAAAATGTGTGCTGTCACATGAGTTAAGCTGGAGTGAGCATGTAAGTTTACCAGTGCATAGACATGACATGAAATCTTCAGAGCTGTGCGGTTAATATGATCCCCTGAGTTTTGTTGATAAGGAAGACATTGCGTCTACTATGATGTTTAAAAGGCTCCAAAGCCTGTGTTCCCAAAAACATGTTCAAAGTGTAGCTTGTTGAGTTTAAGTAGTATGTGTGTGGCAGCCTTGACTGTTGAATGCCAAAGTTTGTTTTGTTGATGGTCTGATGCTATCTATGAAGTCATACCTACAGAGGAAATGTCTTCCTAGCCCCCACAGAGTAAGTGCCATTTGGATTTTATCAGTTGTACAAGTGTCCAAACAGCTTATTATGCTCGGCTTGGCTTCTGACAACTGACACCATGTGAACAACATTAAGACCACATGGGACACTTTGCAGGCTAATTGTCCAAGATTTGGGCAGCATGGGCACTACACTGGGCAGCATGGGCAACATGGTCAGCAGTGAGCCACAAGACGATCCACACAGCACAGGAACCGTCAGGAACACAACAAATTAGTTTTTTACACCCCGTTTGTATTTTGTGGGCAGCCTAATTTGGGGTAGCTAGCTTGGGTGCCCACTTGTGTGAAAAAGAATCTGAATAATAATTATTTTAATCAAACCGATCAGCTGGAATGTGTATGTACGCCCTCTGTACCCAACCCCCTCCCCCCCCCCTCTCTCTCTCTCACACACACACACACACACACGCACGCACGTGCGCACGTGTGCACACATTTTCCCATTCTCACATTAATATATCCATTCAATTATTTTCACATCTACACACACACACACACACACACACACACACACACACACACATGTATACCTTTATGGTAGTCTCTAACTACCTCTCCCCATACATCTGTATGCCTATTTAGAATAGATTGTTTACCCATCCCTCTTCTCAATGCTTGTATTCCCTTACAGGGAACTATGGGAGGCCTACCAATCCTCATGTGATGTCATAAACTCCCTTTTGCATGCATGTGAACTGGATGCCTTATATCACCACCTCTCGCGTGTTGAGGTTTGGTGCATCGACAACACTATCTATGCTTAAATGCGATGCTATTGACATAGAGATAGTGCGATATGAGTGTGTCATGCGCTAGCCTGATGGTGGGGGGTGTCCATGAGGTGGTAGCTTGTGGAGAAACATGCTCCATGTGTATTGTACACTTCATCTTTTAGAGAGATCACATCTATTATTATACACGGCACACCCATTGTGGCAAGTGGCAAGACCACCAGTTCCATGCATGCTTGGAGCAGTTTCCTATTGATGTGGTTTTCTTAGTGGTGGATTATGCTGAGAACTACACATTCTCGCTTTATCAAGAGAGAAGTTTTGAGCACTACTTTTCAGAGCAGGTATTCATAATGTGTTGTACTAGATAGCTTTCAATTAGTGTATTTAAAATATTATTTTATTGCACTTTTAGGTTGTTATTTTGGTGCATATTAGTTATCGTCATGCAGAGATACACTTGGATGGAGTTGCCACCAACACCCCAAAGGACCACATCATTGTCAAGGAATATCATTTTTATATTAATGATGATCGCTCGCATGTGATGCACATTTTGTACCACATTGCTTCTCCCTTTATGATGCCTCTAGTTGGTGGAGGGTACATGGCCAAGTAGGCAACGCAAGTGGGATCTAGGCGCCTTACTTTGATGGGCCTCTATATCTAGGAGGCTCACATTCTATGTGGTACATGTGTATTAATGTAATCTCTCTTGGTGATAAGTAACACTAAGTGGCCCTTTGTGGATATATTCTCTTGCACATTGTTTTAGCTTTTGTTCTTGTTAAGTGTGATCCTTAGCTTTTGTTCTTGTTGAGTGTGATGCTTAGCATTAATCTTGAATGCATGCTTGACTAGTGCAACTCCTCACTAGTTAGTATCTCTCAAGTAAGCTTATCAAGAAATGCTAATGATCCATATCCAATTAATGATTGGGTCATTGAGCATGAGATAAACTTAGTGATTATAACTCGAAATTGGTATCAAAGCTTCCCTTCTTGGGAATGCTTGTTCTCTTTCTGTGAGTGAAGGAGGGCATCTATGTGCTTGTTGGTATATTATTGTGTTACTAGGCATCATTGTCTTTGTGGGTGCATCTCTTGAGTAGAGTGAACCATTTTCATTGCTGCATTATTCCATTAAGGGGCACATTGGAGGCTGTTTAAGGATTTAAATCAATAGCATTTTATCTCTTTATGAGTGAGTTCATAAGCATTAGTGATTGGAATCATTTATCTATCATTTAAGTGGCACTTTTCCTTGTATAAGTATTGTGTCCAACTCTCACATCTAGTAGCAAGGTGTTGCAATTAAGAGAGGGAAATTTGTTGGGAAGCACCATTGTAGGCTTATGAATTCTTTAGTCGGGTAGGCATTTCTTATTACTTAAAATTGACAACAATTGAGAGAGAGAGAGAGAGAGAGAGAGAGAGAGAGAGAGAGAGTCAACACATTGCATTTGTAATTTCTTTGTGAGAAAGAGAGGGAGTGAAGAGGTGAGAGCACTAGCTCATTTGTGGAGTAAGGCTACCATTAAACATTCCACGCTCTCTGAGTACAATTCTATAAGTCAGAGTGGATTGATTTGCACTACTTGCAAAGCTTGAAACATAGCTTTAGGTGGGAATAACTTCATCCTAAATGATAAACAACTTACTACTCTAATTTACTAGGTAATGTAATCAAGCTTACTAAATGATTAACAACTTACTAATCTAGCATTTGCAAGCTTGTGGACATCGAGGTTCATCGAGAATTGTGCCTACTTTATGATGATTTTGACTAGCTAGTTGAAGCATTTGAAGAGCCTCTTGAAGTGGATGGGGTGAGGTCAACCTTGAGCTCAACAACAACATCAATCATCTCAGCTAAAAACCAGCTAACATAGGCAGTTCATATCTCTAGTAAAGAAAATATTGAAGGCTGAAGCACCAAATCAAATCTTCTGAGTGAAGATATCTAGAGTGGGGAGTGTGGGACCTCAGTGATCTTCAGATTCAGCTTAGCATTCAGCTCGTGTGGTGTTTTGGCACTAGAGGCACTGGTGCATACTCCAAGGTTTTGTGATATAGCTGTGAGTAGCCCGATTCTTTTGGCATGAGAAACAAAAAAAGGCCACCTTGCATAAAGGGTCAAGTGGCCCTCATTGGTGAAAGATTTAAAGTTTATTCATATGTTTAAAGTGAACCGTATTAAATCTTGGAACCTCTTGTGTCCTCTTTGCACATTGTTTAAGCTTTTGTTCTTGTTGAGAGTTTGATGATTAGTGCTAACCTTGAATCCATGCTTGCTTAGTGTATCTCCTTTAGTGGTTAGCATCTCTCAAGTAAGCTTATGAAGGAATGATAATGATCCATATCCAATCAATGATTGGGTCATTGAGCATGCAGTGATTATAATTTGAAGATGGTATCAAAGCTTCCCTTCTTGGGAATGCTCCTTCTCTATCTATGAGTGAAGGAGGGAATCTCTTTGCTTGTGGTGGTTATATTATTGTGTTGCTACTCATCATTGCCTTTGTGGGTGTATCTCTTGAGTAGAGTGAACCATTTTCATTACTGCATTGCTCCATTCAGCAACGCATTGGAGGCAGTTTTAGGATTTAAATTAATAGCAGTTTATCCATTTATAAGCGAGTTCATAATCCTTAGTGATTTTTATCCATTTATTAGTGAGTTCATAGTCCTTAGTTTTAGGATTTAAATTAATAGCATTTTATCCATTTATGAGTAAGTTCAGAATCCTTAGTGATTGGAATCATTTATCTATCATTTAAGTGGCACTTTTGCTTGCATGGGTGGTGCGTCCAAGCCATAGAGCTGCTAGCAAGGTGTTGAGATTAAGAGAGGGAAATTTGTTGGGAAGCAACATTGTAGGCATTATAAACATTCTTGAGATATTAGATAGGTATTCCTTCTTTGTGAAGAACTTAGTGGGCTAGGCATTTCTCATTACTTGACTCTCTCTAAGATACGATTCCTTGAGTGATTTGAGCCAGTTGCAAGCTTAAAAGATAGCTTTAGGAGGGCACAACTTCACTCCATAGCAAAACAACTTACTCTATGTGATCCTCTACTTTGAGTAAGCTTAAGTATCTCTTGCATTTGCAAGGTTGTGGACATTCAGGTTTAGAGAGAACTATGCCTCCTTTATGATGATTTTGAGTAGCCAATTGAAGCATTTGAAGAGACTCTATGTGAGCTTCTTGAAGTGTAAGAGATGAGGTAAACATTGAGCTTAACAACATCAATTATCTCAGATCAAAGCAAGGCAACATAGGTAGTTCATATCTCTAGTAAAGACAACCTGCTTTTTGTGTATTTTCTCTGTGTGCATTATTGAAGGCTGAAGCACCAAATCAAATCTTCTAAGTGAGGATATCCATAATGGGGAGTGTGGGACTTTAGCGGGCTTTAGATTCAGCTCAAAGTGAACTGAATCTCAACAACAATCATGTGATGTTTTAGTACTATGGGCTCTCATCCATACTCTAAGGTTCTGTGATAGCTTTAAGTAGTTTGACTCTTCTGGCATAAGAAATAAGAAATGTCTCCTTGAATAAAGGGTTAAGTGACTCTGATTGGTGAAAGGTTTAAAGTTTATTCATGTGCTCAAAGTGAACCTTGAAAAACTTGGAACCTCTTGTGTCATACATGTTTTCTTTTAAGGAAAAGTTGGAATTTCATTGTAACCTTTGAGGCAATGAAAGAGAATTTCACTTAGGGTGTGGGTGAGTTATACAAGCTTGGTATGGAGAGAGAGTATAACAAATAAGAGGCCAACATCTAAGGTACACACAACTATGGTTTCCATGTGCTACCATGGTTAGGTAGGTCAACCCAAACATTCATGGCACATCTAGTTGGTGGGGCACATGGCCAAGTGGGCAAACTAAGTGAAATCTAGGCATCTTACTTCGATGGGAGGCTCACACACTGTGTGGTACATGCGTGTTTATGCAATCTCTCTTGGTGGTGAGTAACACTAAGTGGTCCTTTGTGGATATATTATCTCTTTTACATTGTTTAAGATTTGGTTGTTGTTGAGTGTGATGCCTAGCATTAACCTTGAATACATGCTTGATTAGTGTAACTTTTTTAGTAGTTAGTATCTCTCAACTGACCTTATGATGATGATCCATATCCAATCAATGATTGGGTCATTGAGAATGAGATAGACTTAGTGCTTATTATCCGAAATTGATATCAATGCTCCCCTTCTTAGGAATTCTCCTTCTCTTTCTATGAGTGAAGGAGGCCATCTGTTGTGTTACTAGGCATCATTGCCTTTGTGGGTCTTGGGTAGAGTGAACCATTTTCAGTGCTGCATTGCTCCATTCAGTGGAAAGAGAGAGAGAGAGAGAGAGAGAGAGAGAGAGAGAGAGAGAGAGAGAATACATGTGTGTAGATCAAAGAATACCTATGTGTGTAGATAAGAGAGAAGAGGGCGATGGAGAACCAACATTACAAACCCACTACATGAGGAGAAAGAGGAAGATGCAAAACTAGCTTTGGCATTGACCTGTAGCACTTGGAGAGAGAGAGAGAGAGGGAGAGATTCTTAAGCACCTATTACCCAATGTCCTTGACACTACTTTTGAGACCACCTATCCATGCTTCTACCCATAGATTTAAATGTTGAGATTTTAGGTGATATGAGAGCTAGAGAGAATGTGATAACAATTGAGAATTATCCCACATTGATGTACAAGTCTAAGAGTGTAGCTCCTCATATAAAAGGAGGCCACTTCAAGCAATGAAATACGAGTCTAAGCTTAGTTAGATTAGTAGTTAATCATCATATTTAAGCTTAGGCATCATCTTAGATTAGCTCAATCACTATATTAATTTAGGTTTAGGACTAATCACCATAACCATGCACATGGTACCTACAATTCTCAACATGATATCAAAGCCTCCCCTCTCTTTGTGAGCTTCTCTCATTCCCCTTCAGCATCCAATAGGCATTTCTTAAGTTAATTAGTGCTAATCATCTTGAGTCAATAATCTGAAGCTTATCCAACTTCTCCTACTTGTGGTCCAAATTGCAAAAGCGTGTTCTCCTCAACCAAGCTATCATTTCCCTTGACACTTTAGGAGAAGATTACCCAGCTCTAGGAGCTCAACTTCACCAGACGATTTCGTTAATTTCTCCCTCTACTGCCCAAAAATCGCGCTGCTACATGTCAACTGATTTTTCTTTCAATTTGCCATGTGTGAGTTAAATTAGCGCAAGCCCTTTAAGGAGTGCCTTAGCAATGTTGTAAGGAGCCTACATCTCAAAGCTCATGCCAAATGATCCAGTGTGTAAGCTGCAGCAACTAAAAAACCAGCCGTCTATAGTCAAGTGTAAATCTGCAATTTTTGACCCAATTTGAGCTAGAGATCTTGCTCATGCAATTGTCCTTGAGCTAAACTGAAATTGGGTCTTCACTACTTCACGAGTGTCCTTGAGCTAGAGATCTTGCTCATGGACAATTTGAGCAAAATTTGAGCTAGAGATCTTGAGCTAGAGATCTTGCTCATGCAATTGTCCTTGAGCTAAACTTGAAGTTGGGTCTTCGCTACTTGAGCTAAACTGAAGTTGGGTCTTCACTACTTGAGCACGAGTCTAAACTCAAAAACATAATTGTCCTTGAGCTAAACTGAAGTTGGGTCTTCACTACTTGAGCACTAGTGTAAACTCAAAAACACATCAAATGTCACTCAAGGAATGAATCAAAATGCTTTGTATGTTGGAAAAGGAAAAACTATCAGATCCAATCACTGTGGCAAGCTTTCTCACATCTTTGAAAATTGTCATTTCAAAAATAAGCCAAAAAGAATTTGTAATGCTTGTGGAAGGATTGGGCACTTGGAAGAACATTGCTACTCCAAATAGAATCAAGAAAACAACTATATTGAAGAAGAACACTTTGTGGCAGAAAATGCAATTCAAGATGCCACTAGCTCCAAAACTGTCCTCTAAAAGCATTGTATGTCTTGCCCTCTGGTACCGATGATGTAGCCAAGGTAGAAGAAATAGCCAAAATTTGTAACCCTACTCTTAGAAGATACCTCTAGACCTCAAAGATAGGTCAAGTCTCTATCAAGGGGGGGGACCTCACTCTTAGAGATGACCTCTAGGCCTCTAGGCCTCAAAGATAAGTCAAGTCACCATCAAAGGGAGGTGTTGAGATTTGAGGTGACATGAGAGCTAGAGAGAATGTGATAAGAGTTGAGAATTATCCTACATTGGTGTACAAGCCCAAGAGTGTACCTCCTCATATAAAAGGGAAGCATTTCAAAAAATGAAATATGAAGTAGGCTCTCAAGCCTCTTTATGAGTACAAGTCTCAATCTTGTAACCTAATCATGCTTGAGTCTAAGCTTAATTAGTTTAGTAGTTAATCATCATCTTTAAGCTTAGGCATCATCCATCGTAGATTAGCTTAATCACCATATTAATTTAGGATTAGGACTAATCACGATAATCATGCACATGGTACCCATGATTCTCAACATTGAATAGGTACTCCCCTCTCCCTCCCCCCCCCCTCTCTCTCTCTCTCTCTCTCTCTCTCTCTCTCTCTCTCTCTCTCTCTCTCTCTTTATGCATATCTATGTAAAAAATATTAGCAACATTGGTGTCTTGCACAAGTAAGACTGATTAGTAATGTAAATTAGTTAATATTTAATAGCTTTTTGAATAGTTATACTAATATGAGTTCTTACTATGCACTAACATTTTGTTTCTCTTGATCTCATTACTTATCAGGCTATGGAGATTGCACGTTACACGTGCAATTGCAACTCTGGGAGCTGTCGTTGTAAATCACAAGGTATTAGAGAATATTGGGCTGCTAAAAAAGGGAGTTACGGCAAAGAACAAGGAATATGCAATGCTTGATTCATGATGAGAACAACACTATAGTAGATGTGTATAAAAGATGTAGCATATGTAAGGTTGTGGCACACTGTTTCGATGGATAGAGACAGTGGGGATGGACTCAAGTACTCGAAAGGAAATCTATCAAGAGCTACTTTCCCATCCTCCCTTCAAGGACTTGCAAGACACAATAACAGATGTTAAAGTAGCAATCTTATCTAACATCCGCAACACTTTAACCCATGTGAAGGTGCCAAGAACCACAGATGAGCTTTTTTAAAAGAGATCAACATTCATGATGCTAATGAAGTGTGAAAGATGTTAGTGTTCCAAAAGCTGCAAAGTTTTTGGGGATCCACAAGAGAAATCTTTACTCAGCAAAATATCATCTTTTACTTGATGAGGATGGATTGTTGCCTTTGTCCACATGCCGAAGATGAATAAACACCACCAAAATTACACAAGAGATTAAGGAACTCATATTTGCATTTTGGACATCCAAGACAAGGGTCCCCTCCAAATAAGAAATATTTTTGTCGAAAGAAGCTAGGTAGATGTGCCTATATGAAGCAGCCAATTTATCTTCTAGACGAGCCTCAAGTGAGAATTTTTATGTGTGTCATTATTTCTCTATTGTAAGGTGTCTACATACTACTCATAGACTTCTTTGTGATGCTTGGAAGTGCACTTTCCTTTTTTAGTTTGTGCTTTTGGTTGCTGCAAGCACTTTATACACTGCTTGTACTACTTATGTTTTCACCTTAAATCAATCTAGAGATTGCTATGTGTTGGACCTGGTTTGCAAAGAAATGCCTTGCATTGATTTCAAAGTAATGCAAAGACCATTTTGTAGTGCTCAAAAGCACTTTGCACACTTTTAGCCAGTTATACAAGCATTTTCTAGTTTACTTGGACCACTTTAAGAGAAGTCTTAAAATTGTTGCTTTACTTTAAAGCAAGCTAGAGACTGATATATCTTGGAGATGGCTTTGTGGTGCTTTTGAAAGCACTCTCTATACTTTTAGTGAGCGCTGCACAATGCTTGTACTTCTCTAATAGAAGTCCTAAAACTGCTTCCTCATTTAAAAGCAATTTAGAGACTATTGTGCCTTGGAAGATACTACTTTTTAGTACTTTCAAAGCACTCTCTATAGTGTTAGTGATTGTTGCACACTACTTTTAGTGCATTAATAGAATCCCTAAAACTACCTCTTTACTTTAAAGCATGCCCAAGACTGTTGTGCCTTGGAGGCATCCTTAAAGCTGCCTATTTTTACAACTATCAAAGTAGTGGATGTACCGCTATGTGGTGCTTGAAAGAACTATCTACGCTTCTAGTGAGTGCTTGAGACACTACTTCATTTTATGCTTCTAAATTAGTCCACAGACTGGTGACGTGGGCTCATGTGTGCCACGTGTTTTTTTAACTTCATTTTTTATTTTTTATTTAAAAAAAGAGAGGAGAAAGAGAGAGAGAGAGAGAGAGAGAGAGAGAGAGAGAGAGAGAGAGAGAGAGAGAGAGAGAGAGAGAGAGAGAAGAAGAAGAAGAAGAAGAAGAAGAAGAAGAAGAGAAAGAGAAAAGAAGAGAAGAAGAAGAGAAAGAGAAAAGAAGAGAAGAAGAGAGAGAAAGAGGGCAGGGTGGAAGCATAGTTAGGTGGTACCAAAAAGTGGTGTCACTGACACTCCTTTTCTAGTGTTTTTGAGGGTGGTTTGAGGACATTTTTCAAGATTTCATAAAAAATTTATTATCTTTGTTTTTTTCCTCCCGTCTTCTTGTCCTATAATAGCTTCACGAGCCAACAGCCCACGTCATTATCTCCTTTCCCGCTTGTGATTCGAATGACATGCTCTCTGAAAAAAAATTAATATCTTTGTTTTTTCCCTCCCATGTCTTCGTGTCCCATAATAGCTTCACCAGCAGCCACTCCTGCCCTTTCTTGCTTGTGATTCGAATGACATGCTCTCTCTCTCTCTCTCTCTCTCTCTCTCTCTCTCTCTCTCTCTCCCAAAGCACACATTGAGGCTTTGGACAGTAGGCTGCCTTGGAAACACGCTCTGATCATGACTTTTTAGGTTGATACTTGGAGGAGATGGATTTTCAGCCACTTGGGTAGCATCCTAGCCAAGATGAAAGTTCTCAACATGATGTTGAAACTACCCAACATGAAGTTGAAAATGTTTGACACGATAGGGGACATGATCAGAGCTTTCAGTTGGATACACAACCAATAGTCAGCTCAAATGACATTAGGAATCAGAAAATATTGGGCTACGAGGCAAAGGGAGCATTAACAAAGAGCGAAGAGCAATGTCAGGGGTATTGAACCATCGTACATTGATGACAAGAGGAAAAAGAAGATTTGCAAAGTTGTGGCTAGCTGTTGGCTTCGACAAACGGAGGGCATTAACAAGAAACTCAAAAAGTGATTTTCAAGGAGCTCCTGCAAAACATTTGAAATTGAGGGATTTGCAGCCTGATGCATTAAACTATGATCAAGGATTTATGGGAAACATTCAAAGCACATTGTCATAGGTGAAAAGACCCAGATCAAAGAATGAACTTTTCTTGAAGAGATCGATGCTATTGACCCTGCTTAATGGTGAAGGATTCAATGGTGACAGTAGTAGGCAAAAATCTGTAAGAAGGGCAAAGGCAACAAAATTTTTGGGTGTCCATAAGAGAAATCTAAGTGCAGCAAATTCTTGACTACAATTGGAAGATGATGGAGTGTTGCCCTTGGAAACATGCCAAAGACAGCTGTGTGGCGAGGCCTCAGTAACATAATCACACATCAGATCAAAGACTTGGTGTTTGACTTTTGGGCATCAGAGACACGTGTATCTCCAAACAAAAAAGATGTTTGTCGTAAGAGGATTAGGCAACGATCTATTCTCAAGCATTCGATCCACTTGCTCGATGAGCCTTAGGTACCTATCAATTTCTTTAATGGTTTTTGTTAGCGTTGGGGACGTTGGCCTTAGTTGAATGACAATTGTTGGCTTCCTCAACCTCATCTAGTTTCTTCTCCATGTTTTATTTTCTACCGTGCTTTCTGTCGTTATGTTTTTTGCTTTCAATACACTCAGTGCTCCAATGGTCCTTGTGCCTCTTGTTCTTATTACAATCTAGACTACTCAAAATTACTTACATAGTAGTTGTTCTTATAATCTTGACTATCCACAAGCACTTTTGAGAAGCACATCAATGTCTTTTTAGTGTGTTTATATGCTTAAAGTTATGAAAAAAGCACTTAAGAGTTTGATAAATAGCTTTCAAGGAGCACATAAGTGTTTTTTGCTATTGTTATGTACTTATAGTAGTCCAAAAGTACTTTTGAGATTGAAAAGAAGTCTACAAAAAGAACTTTTTAGTTTGAAAAGTGCTTTTGAGAAGCACATAAGTGTTTTTTACAATTGTTATCTGCTAAAAGTAGTCCAAAAACACTTTTTGCGATTGTAGAAGTGTTGTTCGAAAATCATAAGTGGTTTTCAAAAGTCATAAGTGGTTTTGAGATTGGAAAAATGCTTTTCAAAAGTCATAAGCGGTTTTCAAAAGTCATTAGTGATTTTGAGATTGGAAAGATGCTTATCAAAAGTTATAAGTGGTTTTTACTATCTTGCAAGAGAAAAGTACTTTTGAGAGGCACATGTGTTAAAGCAATTCACAAGAACTTTCTGAGATTTACAAAGTGCTTTTCAGAAGACATAAGTGGTTTTTATTATGTAGATCTACCAGAAAAATCACCTTTCATCTTAAAATAAACACTTTTCATCTTAAAACAAGCACTTTTCATCTTACTAAAAGCTCATCTTAAATCAAGCACTTTTAAGAAGCCCATAAGTTTTTTATGCTATTGTTGTTTGCTAAAAGTGCTGAAAGCACTCCAAAAGCACTTTTTGAGATTTGAGGCTTCTCTAAAACAAGTATTTGCTGTTGTTGTTATCAGCTATTTAGTCTCAAATGCCATTTGTTTTGTTTTCCCATATTGTAATGGTTGTTTCATGCTTTAAGCTCTCTCATCATGACTGAAAATTTCTCCTTCATGTAAGCGGAGCTATTCAAGAGATTTAAGTCAACCTATCTCCATGTCTAGATCTCGTTAAGATGATTTAAGAGGCTGAAGCCCTATTTCATATGACAATTGAAAGACAAATATACTTGTTGCGGCATAGGTCACGTGTAAATGATGTTTCTCAAGTATGCTTTCAATTATATACATCAAAGGCTTCATGATGGAACATGCATGTGTACTTTCTCTCTTTGTGTCAAGAGTGTGGGAAATTTTACCTGTGCAGTAGGTCATTCTCTTTACAGTGGTATCACATCTATTTGGGAGTCTCTGCTAAGCTGATGATTCTTGCTGCCTGTTAAGGTGTTTCAAGACATAGAACGAGTCAACAAGGATGGTGTAAAGAAAAAGAGGAAAGATTGTTAAATTTGCAACAATGTGATGAGCTATGGTGGATCAAATGCTAGAATCAACATCATTAACAAAGAAATTAGATGATGATTAAGACAAGATTAGTGAGCAATTAAGTGATAGCTTAATGTAGGCATGGATAATAAAAAACCAACAAATTCTCATTAGGCCAATGCCTCAATTTATAGAGTTTACATCCAAGCATCTAATCCCACTGATCTCTCCTTGATTCACTCCACCTCTTTTGCTTGATTCACTCCACCTCTTTTGCTTGATTCTCTCCACCTCTTCCCAGAATATCTCCACACATCCTAAATCTTCTCATGCTACCCTTTATTCTCTCCCAGTAGATACCTCTCACCTTTTCACAGCTTCTCACTCATATACAGATTCTCTTTTACAGCCTCTTGCTAAGGGCTTATTCCCGCACACACCCTATTCACTTGTATATTTCAACACCTCCCCTCAAGTGAATAATCCTAGCACACCTGGACCTTATACCAAGTTTCCCTCTTACTTGGTAGCCCGCGACCCAGTGCCTCAAGTCCCTAAACTCATAGTCCTTGACACACACACACTCTCTCTCTCTGTGTCCAAGGCTACTACAAGTGCCTGTGACCTTGACTAAAGTGCTCACACATACATCTACCAGATGGCCTACATCATCGGTGGCTCAGAGGTGGTTTTACTCTATTGGGGCAGGTTACATTGGGTTGTGGGGTCTCTCTCTCTCTCTCTCTCTCTCTCAGAAAAGATGATTTGACTCCACTTCCTTAGGAGCCTCCATGAAGTTTGCCGATGTCGTTCCTTCTCCACTGGGTTTACTGTAGGTAGCAGTCTCTTGCCACGTGTCTTGGCCTTTCACAGTTGTGGCAAGTGAAGATCCTTCCTCCTACTCTGCCTCTTCCTCGTCCTCAAGAGAATCCTCATACTCTGCCTCTTCCTCGTCCTCGAGAGAATCCTCCTCGAGTGAAGAATGTTTTTTCCTCTCCAGCTGTTGAGTCCAGCCATTTCTTCTCTTTGACCTTGGTCTCTTGCTCTAGTAGAGCTCCTTCTATCTCGTGCAGCTTCAATTCAGGTACATTCTTAAAGGTTGCTACAATGTTTTCATATTCACCTTTGTCCACACTCTTCAGAAGCACTGCTAGTGCCTCATCATCTTCTACCTTCTTGCCAATGGTGGCTGCCAGTTGTTGCTTAATGCTTTTGTATTTGTTCAAGTGTGTGATTAAAGGTTCACTTTCCTTCATATCCAGTTTGTAGAATTGCATTAACAGATTTATCTTTGAATTTTTTTCTTGAGTGCCAAATAATTTATTGAGTTCATCCCATGCACCTTTTGCCCATTGTATCCCTATGATGTGATGAATGATTTCATCATTTAAACTGAGTGCGATGAGTCCTAATGCTTTCTCATTCATGCTCTTCCACTCATTTTTCCCACTCACCTCTGGGCATTCATCTCTTCCCTCAACTAGCCCCCATAGATTTTTCCTCGTGAGCAAATACATGGTTTTTGTTTGCCATGTATAAAACCGCTCCCCATTAAATTTGGCTATCTCTTGTGCCGTGCTCATGATGATGTGAAGGGGGTCTTACCTCTTGATCTAATTTCAAGATTCAAGGACAGTGTCTACCCTTTTACAACTCAATCTGGTGTTTAGGTGATGATTACAACAGATTTATCAGCATAAATTCACCAGAAATTACATAAAGCAAAGGGTAACAAATCTGTACAACCATCTCCGAATTACAATTTGAAGTTATAGGGATTTGTATCAAATACCCAATGGTTAATTTGAACCCTCACTTGCACCAAAATACAGTGATTAGTGTTGATTATTCACTGATTAGCAAAATAATCCTCTATTTTGTGTGCAAAAAACATAGTATGCGACGGGGAGTCCAGATCTGGGGCCTTAGAATTCAAATGAGCTCAACTCCTTTCAAAGCCATCAATAGAAGTTAGTCTAGTAGAGGATTAAGCCAAGAACCACAAGATTTGACCAAACATTGAATGCTTAATCTCTGTTTTACCAAAGTCACCTGCAGATTTGATGCAGAGCTTGATTCCATTTTTCCTTGAAGAATTTCTAGATTGTGAGGCCACCAGCATGCTCAGAGCATCCAAAAACACTTTGGGCTAACTCCATTGTTCCCAATTCCAAGTAGTGAAGCCACAATTGAAGTTTTTCTCAGAAAAAATAGCGCTGGCTTTTTCGCAAAAATCGACAGCTCTAGAAGGCGGTTTGGCGATTCGAGTTGATGGGCTGGAGCATAGGGATTGTGGCTATGTGGGTCTAGAGGCTTTAGGCCTAAAGGGATATCAAGACCCTCCATCAGTTGTGGGTACAAGAGGCTTGTTGAAAAATGACTAAAAAAATTGATTATCTACTAATCCTAATTAACTAGGTGATTAGCAAGATAATGGGCTCATAAATTTGATGGATTTTAAGCTAGGCTCTGATACCATGTTAAATTTGCAGAAATGTGATGAGCTATGGTGGATCAAATGCTAGATTCAACATCATTAACAAAGATATTAGATGATGATTAAGATGAGATTAGTGAGCAATTAATTGATAGCTTAATGTATAGATAATAAAAAACCAACAAATTCTCATTAGGCCAATGCCACAATTTATAGAGTTTACATCCAAGCATCTAATCCCACTAATCTCTCCTTGATTCACTCCACCTCTTTTGCTTGATTCTCTTCACCTCTTCCCAGAATATCTCCACACATCCTAAATCTTATCATGCTACCCTTTATTCTCTCCCAGTAGATACCTCTCACCTTTTCACAGCTGCTCACTCATTTACAGATTCTCTTTTACAGCCTCTTGCTAAGGTCTTGTTCCCGCACACACCCTATTCACTTGTATATTTCAACAAAGATCTCACAGTGGTGCAAATGGGATGTCTAGATTTCATATCCTTTTTCAAAGAGAAGATCTTCATGGTGCATAACTTCATCTATAGGTGGCAAGCTGAATAGCTCAAAGACTGTCTGACAAGGTTTCCAACAATGACATAGTGGTCTCAGAGTGTGATTGACTTTTCAGTGAACTACTCGTTTAAGGAACAAAATGAGATTCAATCTATGCATTGGTACTGTGACCAGGTCACAATATTAGTACACATTACTTATATTCACGCCAATAAAGATGATGTGAAAAAGACTTATCACTTCTATATCTCTGATGATAAAAACACATGAAACATTGTTCGTCCAACATTGTTTGCTTTTGCATGATAGGTGGCTTAAGGATCAAGGGGATGAGTTGAAATGCCATTGGGTGTGGTTAGATGGTTGTGCCACAAAATTCAAGGTGAAGTGTCCATTCTATTTTGTGGCGAGATACTTTGCCATGACTGGCTTGGAGATGTCGTGGAATTTTCCATGTTCAAGGCACGAAAAAGGGAAAACACGATGAAGCAGGTGCAATCATAAAATGAGAGTTGAAACATGAACAACTAAAACCAAATGGATGTGTGCTAAAATGTGCACACGATTGTGTTACTTTCTTGAGGACACGGTTTTCTCACAATGATGTGCACACAGAGTCTTCTGGGAGATCAAGGTAGGTGATGTGTCAAGAGAAAATATGTAGGATTGCAAGCGCATAGAAAAGTCCCACTCTATGAATTTAGTGAATGGATATTCAGCCACCATTGATACATGTGCTATATGATGTTGAACACTATCATGCTTTTGTGATCAATGTATGGATTGGCATTGGAGAAGATGTAGGAATAAGCCAGTTGTGCAGAGCTGGAAGTACCGCACTATTGAACCCTCGGCTGATGCTGAACATGATGATAGTAACTCAAGTGATGAGAGGATGATACCGATGTCCCATTGTATGTAAGTAACCTAGATGCCTTGAGTGATGCCTTGTGTGTAGGAGAACTTTGCTGTAAATGTGCAGAACATCCAGAATACTATAGATTTTTACATCATTAAGTGCATTGCTATAAAGGAAAAACTTGGCAGAGCGTGATCAAATAATTGGGGTAATGTTTTGGCTGCATGTTCATTGGTAGTTACAGGACACTACTATGAAAAACTCCACAATGATGTTTGGCAACTGACTCTTGTTCTCATGTACTCACACTTGGTCCGGGCCATCAAGTTCCATATATGGAGCCTATACTTGGTCATACAAACCTTTATAGGTTGGATCAAGAAACTGAAGAAAATATTTATAACAGCATGCCTTTTAACTTGTAGTTTGATCCTACTTTGCCCCATGCCTTTTGACCCGTAGTTCTCCTCTTGAAATTTCAACACTTCTTTTTTTGTGCCCTTACTCATGTTTTATCTACTGTGTACCTTGAGCTCCTACTTCATCCCATGTGGGCAATTTTATTTCCACACTTATCTCTCTTGTGCAGTGATTTGATTTTAGTATAAATTTCTACTCTTCTTTTTTAAAAAAATGATGAAAGTGTGAGTTGAAATACACCAAAATCTACAAGGACCAAATTGCCATATATATTCGTATTAGTAGCAAATCCTTTACAATCTTCATTTATATGGAAATTACATAGGTATACAAAGTTGACACAAAAACTGACAGTATAGTCCTTGCAATCAAAATATCATTGCCTAGCCTAATGGCCTAATCTCGCTTTGAGCATTGCGGCCACTTGTACTTTCGACCCTGCCTTGCTTGGCTTCTCCATAAGCAATCCACTCCTCATAACTCATTTCTAAATTTGCTTTTAGGTTGTCTTTCATAGTCTTCACTGCCCTTAATTGTTTTTAATCTGACTGCATACCCCAAGGATCCACCTTTGCCCACTCTCTAGGTTCCATTGAGTTCACCCACTTGTACAACCACTGCCCCAGATCTTGCATTAAGAACTTGCCGAAGCATTCCTCATCCAAATCAATCATACCCGACACGACAACAAAAGTGCCTGTGAAAGAGTTGTCGACTATTAGGGTATTCGACTTGTTGAACTCTGGTTGATACCTCCAAAACTGTTGCAGGTTCTTTAAAAATATTGGCTTGCCCCCAGGAAAGTGGAGGCTGCACACTCTGCAGCTCTCTTGCCCCATTTATCCCCACAAATATCTAGAGGCATTTGGTAAGAAAAGTTGCAGCCTCTTCTCCACATTGTACGTCCTTGAAGAGCTCTAGATGAACACATTGGCAAGCATGCTCGCATGCATCAAGAACTGCTTTGCATCTTTCCTCACATAGTACCACTTATGCCCATCTCTGACTTGAGTGACATTATGAAGACTGAATTCTGGTACAGATTAACTGGCTATCGTCCGTTGACATCAACAAATGTATACATCAGGGTATTATTCATCTCTATAATCAAAGTCTTGTCTCCTTCATCATGCCTTCCCTAAACCGCACTGGCATCTCATGCTTTGGTGGTTGCCTATCAATCACTTCAGCTTCAGCCTCTTTTACTTATGGAACCTTTATTCCTATACAAATACAAAGTATTGCAAATCATTAAGGGAAAAAGCAATATAATTTTTTATGGTGTAGGTGAATGGCTGCATAGAGACACGATGAGACCATATTGAAATGACAAGTAAGAGTCCCATTGAATAGGGCCATGCAAGACACATTGAGCAAGCAACAAAATATTCATTACATGGTCTAGAAAGAGGCATATGCAAAGGCTGGTAGCTTGATACAAAGAAGATAACCATGAAAGTAGGGGTAGCAAAAACACAAAAGCCTTAGATCTTTTTACATGCCCATGACTAGGGCGATGAGAATGAGATGCCATAGGATGAGTAGGCGTAGTACTTTTTTATGGTCATGGAGTAGAAACTCTTGGCTGAGTAGCAGCACCGCATTTGCTGAAGTCGTGCACACTAACATCTTCTTGGCCTTTCACATCAACAGCTTTAGCCTTTTTCATTGGTACACTTGGATCACTGCTATCATTCGCTCGCTTCTGACTCATCTTGGAAGCCATCTGTCCCTCAATGTTGAGTCTAGGTCATTTGAACTTGTGGGAGTTCCAATATCTTTTTCTGTGTTTTCCTCCTCTTTATCTGCACCCTGTTTTGTGCCAGTCTCCTGCCCTTCACCTATCGCTTGCTTCATTTAGCAAGATCCTTATGTGTAGCATCATCCTCTGCATGATATAGAATGACATCCGCCACTTCAGCACCTTGCTGTGCATGTCCCATCTCTTCGTTTTCCATTATATTACTCCTACCATTTGACTTAAACGTGGAAACCAGACCTGGTTCTAGAGTTGGCTATGGAGTGCATTTTTGGCCTGTTTTTACAGGAAACTCTTCAACTGTTTGAGCTTCTCTAGCTATGTACCTATCTCCACATTTCTCCTTGAACAGCATGCCTCTGACTTAAATGTAGAAACCAGACCTGGCTCTGGAGTTGGCTGTGGAGTGCATTTTTGTCCCGTACAAGAAACTCTTCAATTGTTTGAGGCTTCTCTAGCTCTGTAACTATCTCCATGTTGCTCTTAACTATTGCTTCAAAAGAAGTTGTTGTTGTAGTATCCTCTAGAAACTTACTTTGTTCCTCAATAGGAACTATGGACACCCATTGTCTTACAATATCAGTGACTTTTTTATGGCACCCTGATTGCACACAAGTCTGCTTGGTAGCACAGGTACTAAAACATAAAGGGTGGTATCGGTGTCTACATGCCAGCATGTACATCCCAACCACATCCTTTTCCTCCATTGCTAAACCACAACTAGCACAGTTTCCATCCAGATATATCACAAGCCTCTACATTCTATAGTGTAGGGGTGATTGTCAGTAGTCTAGTAGTCCAACACCCCTAAGATGCTGAACTAAGACCTTCATAAATTCAAAGTGGCAGACTGCTTCAATCTCTTCACTCAAGGCCTTTTCGTATCCTACCTACAAGGAGAACATCATTTACTAAAATCAGTATTTTCAAGAACGTCATCATTACCATGAAAAGACTAATTACCAAGCAATATAAGACCATAAAGTAACCACTTGCTAGGTAGTTTAAGACACCTTTTTAAAGATCTTAAGTGCTTTGGCCACTACAAAAGTGTTATGAGCTCAACAAAAAGTGCTTTTCAAGATATTAAATAGAATAACAAGTGCTTAGTGCTTTGGGCACTACAAAAGTGCTTTCTAATATCCTTAGGATAATAATAAGTGTTTTGGGCACTACAAAAGTGCTTTCCAATATCCTAAAGATAAAAAAAGTGCTTTGGGAACAACAAAAGGACTTTTGGGCTCTACAAAAGTGTTTTCCAAAATCTTAAAAAGAATAACAAGTGCTTTGGGCCCTACGAAAGTGCTTTCCAATATCCTAAAGATAAAAAGTACTTTTGGCACTACAAAAAGACTTTTGGGCTCTACAAAAGCCCTTTTCAAGATCCTAAAGATAATAAAAAGTTCTTTTGGGCTCCCCAAAATTGAAAATCTCTTTCCATCATCCTAAACAGAATAAAAAGTATATTTGGGCACTTAAAAGGACTTTTGGGCTATCCAAAAGTGCTTTCCAGGATCCTAAATACAATAAAAAGTGCTTTGGGCACTAGAAAAATACTTCTGGGCAATACAAAAGTGCTTTGGGCTCTATAACTTGCTTCTGTGACATAGTCAATTATGTTGAGTGATTTTAAATTTCTTTATCAAACTTGTAAAGTGCTTTAAAACACTTAAAAGTACTTATTAATGTAGACAAAGCTTGTCAGTGAGAAACTCATAATTTTGTTACCTATAATTCTTGAAACGTGTCTTTGTTTGCTAGATAATGTATGTGGATCCATGCTATAGAAGGACAACCCTTTCTCGCATGCTTCAATCTACCCTTGCACGTGCCCACTGTCTGGAGAAGGCGTTGCTCTTATTTCCTCAAGCTATCTTCTCAAACTATCCAGCTCAGCCATGAACATTTGTGCCACAACTGAGGCTCCTTCTTGGCACAATATGTTGTCTCTCTTGCTAATGAGCTTTTTGAAGGCTCAAAATTTGTGCTTTCTCTAGCATAGTTACTTTTGCTCTCTGGTGGATCATGTTTACCTGCTGAATTATCTCAAAAGTAGCCAATGCCTAAAGCAATTTGATGTCTACACTGTTAGAAGGGCCATCCCCCCGAAGTACCCTTCTTTGAGGTTGCACTCCTAACACCACACGGACGGCCATTGACCTTTGAAGCGCCCTTCTCTAAGGCTGCACTCCTAGAAGCACATGTAGGGCCATTAACCTTCCTCCAGTTGTCAATTTTTTGATCATGTCCTTCGTATGATGAGCTCACATTCCTTAAAACATTCCCCCCAAATAGTGCCCACACTATTGTATGTTCATCTAGATTTTCCTGGGCTGTAGGACATCTCTCATACACAAAGCACCTCACAAACTTTGTTTTGGTAGACCATTGTTGGGGGGGCTTGGTACACCTTCTGGTGCAACAACCGGCATTCTTCGACAAATTTTTGGCGTAGCATGTTCAGATGTAGCTCTGTGTTCTTTTTGTGATCGACATTGAAGAATTTTAACCAGTCTTTGTCTTCAATATTAGGAAGATGTTGGGGGAGCTTGCCTGACAAGCTTAGCTTGTATTCTGAATGCAACTCCTCAAATGTGTAGAAAAATTTGGCCAAACGAGGATATTCATAATCCTTTGCTATCCTCTTACCAGTCCCTGAAGGGAAAACCAGATAACATCAGCCTAGAAGCCAAAAAAATTAAGACCTTTAGCATGCATGAGCCAGAAAACATTAAAACTATAAACATGCATCACCATGACCTTGAGGATTCAATGTTAACAAAGGAAATACATGGTTTCGAGGCCTGTACAGTAGAGCACTCATGATTGTTCTTCTTGGTTGGAGTCCTCATATGGCGGTGCTTTTGTGGGGGAACTGAGTTAAAGAAGCTATGCCGAAGCTAAAGAAGGCAATTAAGGGTTTGAGAAAATTGAAGGGATGGAGTCGCTCACGCGTGCAAATTCAAAGGTATCATGAAAAAGTGGCACAAAGTGAACCTTGGTATGGTTTCATGATTACATATGAAATGACCAAAACGTGCGTAGTTATTACCTTCTTTTTAGTTTTCTATTTGGGGTTTTCAAGGATCCTAAACCACTTTTCTAGAACTACTAAAATAATGGAATTTTGGTACCACCTAACCATGCTTTCACCCGGCAAGAGAGAGCGAGCATAAACCTATCGCTCATAGTTTACCAACATACATGTTATACTTGCTATTTTAAATTCTTGCATTCTCATGGATAACTCAACCTAAATTCTTGCATTCTCATTGAAAGCCACGCTTAGGCAGGTGGAAGCTTGGCTATGGAGTATCGAATGGATCCATGATGTGCAGAGATGAGAGAGAGAGAGAGAGAGAGAGAGAGAGAGAGAGAGAGAGAGAGAGAGAGAGAGAGATGAAAGCACTCAAGAGAAAGAAATTCGCATGACATAATGAAGATTCTATATATTTTTTATCCTTCACCAAATACATGCTTTTATAGGCTTTTCAGCCTTATCTTTTGACTCAATAAAATCTAGACTAAGTCTCCCTAAGGAAACTTCCTACACACTTGCACAATATCAAATCCAAGCCTAAGAGGCTATTCACACACAAACACACACTCGTACACTCATAAGGAGTGTTCACACATAGTTACACACTATGGCTACATATTTTTCCTTTGACATTGGAGCCCATACAATGATAAATAGTAGGAGAACATGTGTTGTCTCCAACATACCCCCTACAACATATGTTCTATTGCCTAGGGATTGATACAATGCTACATAGATGTTCTAACAAGTGATACATATCTGGACATATTCTAATACCCATAGGTTTTATAAATCTTGGTTGGAGGTTGCCTGTCAAATGTTAGGCCAAGAGGTCCTTGAAAGAAAGAGTAGCCTAAAAGCCCAATCTGAGTCAACCATAAGATTGGCCTCTTCTGTTGTTGAGGCCTCTACTTTGTCATCTTCTTCTTGATAATCGTCAATAATCAAAGCTTTGGCCTTTTGCTTTAAAAAACAGTTCTCTTCCTTATGATTCTTCTTACCACAAAATTGACATCCGTTATTGGTTTTGTTGGTGAAGCCCTTGGAGAAATTCCTGGTGTTGGTATAACCCTTCTACTTCATGAAGTAAGCCCCCCCTTTATTCTACATGGAGCTAGAACTCCTTTGCTTGATCTTTCTTTCCTCCTCTACTACGAGAGAAGCTTTAATATACACCAATTTTAATGTTGGTAGATTTGTAAGAGTGGTAATAATGTTACCATACTCTTCATCTGGAAGACTTTTAAGTAGGACTGCAATTGTAATGTCTTCATCTATGGTAGCTTTGATACTTTCCAATTATGTTAGCATGCTTTTCATTGAATTCAAATGTGAAGAGAGAGTGTCTCCTGGTTTCATTTTTAGCTCGAAAAACTTTATTAGCAAGCTAATCTTGGAGCACTTTCCTTGTGCACCAAACACGATTTCAAGATGTACCCAAGCCTCATGTGATGTATCACACCTGTCAATATGATGGATGTATGAGTCACTTAATCCCAAGGCTATGATAGCAAGGGACTTCTCGTCTTTGACTAGCCAATCAACTTCTCCTTACCGAGTTGTTGACTTTTTCTCTTTTTCCATTTGCCACTTTTCATATCCCTTTTCTCATAAGGGTGAATTTAACCTTTGTCTGCTAGGTGTGAAAGCCTTCTCCTTCAAATTTATCGATTTTTTGCTTGAGTGCCCATGAATAATGAGGATAGTTATTACTCTTTGTAGGTCAACAGAAGTGTCTAAATCCTTTACAAAATTTGATATCACAATTTCCCCCCTTGATTGAAAATTTGGTGAAAAGATTAAAATGTGAAGTCAAAAAGTGCTAAAGATGGACGGGGGTCTTAGCTTTGACCGCCAGTGTCTATCCCGTTTACATTGAAAGCATAAATGAACACTGAAATAATGCATCCCAAAAAACGTCTTCAAAATCAATTGTGCAGCTCAACAAATGAAGCTTTAACCTAAATGAAGCCTTTTATAGCTTGAGGCTAAATCCATGTGAACACCCTCTTGTGTTTTTTTTTTTTAAAAAAGTAGTTAAAAATTTTACAGGCTTTATCTGTGGCGTGTGGTTGAGGCAGGTTGAGATCGCCATCGGCAGTAGCTGGTTGGTACAGTAGGCGACGACAGCTGGTGGGTACAGCAAGAGATGACATAGCTGGTGTGAGTACAGTAGGGTCATGACATTTGGAGGGCAGTGATGATAAGGGCAGTAGGAGGAGGGAGTTGATGATGTTAGTCTCAGCAGCAACGGTGGTCGTCGTGGATGGCTTCAACGGAAAACAGCAGCAACTTGCGTGGAGCAGAAGCAATTGTGAGGGGGTGAGCTTTATGCAGAGTCCACGAGCTAATGTTGAGAAGACTTTGGGTTGTGTGGCGAGAATCAATGGATCCATGGTGTGTAGAGATGAGAGAGAGAGAGAGAGAGAGTTGGAGAGAGAGATATATGAAAGTTCTTAAGAGACTCATGGACACCTATCGCTCGCAGTTTACCAACAGACATGCTATACTGGGTGTCCTAAATTCTTGCATTCTCATGGACAAACTGATCTTATTCACACTCATCGTATATCAGCTATCCTCATTATATATTAACACTCAATTCCCTATCCCAAACCATGTGTAAGAGTCAAAGAAAGCTGACAAACAAGTATCAAAGAAAACTAACAAGTGTTGAAGAAAGTGGTGTGTTAGAATTTTCACCGGAATGAGCTTCTACATGGGCCTCTAATACCCATGCATGGACACCTACAATATACACACGAGCTCTGCATCTAGCAGGCACATTAATAGGCACCAATATCTCAAGCACCTGCATTAAGACTCATTGGTTGACAAGCGTCCACATACATTTCTAGATGGGGGGACCATGGTAGGTGCAAGCCTGGCCCATGGTATGACCCATCACCTCGACCTTCCTTAAATAAATTAGAACCTTTTGTAGCCTCTTCTTTGGCCCCAACACCCATTGATCCACATTACCTCTATCCCCTATTCTTGCTAAAGTGTCAAATCTCTCGAGCCACAGAGGTCATGTAGCTGTATCTCATAGCTATGGGACAAAGTCCGTTGCAATGCATCAACAATCTATTAATCTTGACTTCCCAAGAAAAGGAATGTTAAGAAAATGTTGAAGAAAGTAACAAAGAGTGTCCAAGAAAGTAGTTAAATTGGAGAATTCTTCGTGTTCAAGAAGTGCACACACAAGGGCACACCTTTAGCCCTTTGCCCATGCACATCACCTATATATTTCACTACGGGTAGCATCACAATTTTTTCACATCTCACATCCCATGGTTTACATGCATACATGCACATGTATCTAGCCTCACCACCAGCAACAACCCTCTAAATACATCTCTAGATGAGGGTATCATGGTGTGGGTATAAGAAGCTTGGCCCATGGTATAACCCATCACCTAAAAAAACCCTCGACCTTGGAGGTTCATCCAAAGATCTTCAATACATGCAACCTTTGATTTGGATCTACTTCCACACCAACACAACCTCGTCTTGGATGATGTATTTGCCATGAAAAAGCCTACTCTATAAGCATCATGCTATGAAATCTGAGCATAGTACCCTATCATGTCAAGACATCCTCGGTCACCACCTACCCATGCCAGTCATTTCATGGTGGTCTTGGCCTTCATTCCATCAATTAAGACATCCCAGAGCATTATCTACCCATACTAATTATGTCATGGTGGTCTTGGCCTTTATTCCATCAATCATCATAGGGTATAAACCGCTTCTATCAGTAACTAATTTTGAAGGTTCCATGCCACTTCTACAACGACCAGCGGCCTTGCATGAAGAACGTCTACATTACCTATTACCTTTTATGCCACCTCACCAAGCTGCCTATTAGGAAGGTAACTCTCAACTTCTCACCATCACAGGGTCCATGCCACTTCCACAACCACCAGAAGAACCTCTACATTGCCTATTACCTTTTATGACACCTCACTAAGTTGCCTACCAGTTGTTGTATATTGGTCTCGAACCATACCACTTAACCTTGACCTAACTTTATGGCACATCCTGGACTATCCACACCTTTCCACCCCAGGGAAGCAACTTCACCATTGACACAAGGATGTGATCACCATTAGGAATTAACCACTCTGTGTATTAATATGGTTTCACCCTTTCGACCTACCATAAGGCATTTTATCACCTTATCGCCACTTGAACGAGTACTTATCTTTTATAAGAAGGTGCTAGAACATATAAATAAGCCTTACCTTGTGCGTAATATCAAATAGGGAAAGACTAAGGAGTTCTTATACATACTTAAGACTAGTAATAGAGGCAAGACCATTTTCAACTTTATTTGGCCTAGTGTGAAAACTAGTCACCATTGACTTAGGTGACACAAGGATGTGATCACCATTAAGAATTAACCACTCTGTGTATTAATATGGTTTCACCCTTTCGACCTACCATAAGGCATTTTATCACCTTACCGCCACTTGAACGAGTACTTATCTTTTATAAGAAAGTGCTAGAACATATAAATAAGCCTTACCTTGTGCGTAATATAAAATAGAGAAAGACTAAGGAGTTCTTATACATACTTAAGACTAGTAATAGAGGCAAGACCATTTTCAACTTTATTTGGCCTAGTAAAGTAGCCTTATCTTGTGTGTAATATCAAATAGGGAAAGCCTAAGGAGTTCATATACACACTTGCTTAGGACTAGTAATGGACCATTTTCAAGTTTGATTAACCTAGTGTGAAAACTAGTCACTTGTATATACAAGTCATTTTTGACAATAAGTCAAAATGACTTATTATCTTTTTTGACTGGCCTAGTGTGAAAACTAGTCACTTGTATATAAGTCATTTTTGACACTAAGAAATACACAATCATTCCCTTACAACAGTTTACAAATTCCCAAACGGTTATAACAAAAAAGAACCATGTGTACTTGTAAAGGTGTAAGTTACTCTAAGGTTTGAAAACCACTCAAACTATAATGCTATTAGGCCTAGTGTGCCTAGGTCTAATACCTCCTAAGTCCTACAAACAATTCCACTAAAAATGTGCATATCTCCTACAAATTCTCCCTATAAAGGAAATGTATATGTATAGATCAATACCAAAAAGTAATTGATCCCAAAGCTTTGAACTTTTTATGAGGAAGCGCCTTGGTGAAGAGATCTACCATGTTGTCCTATGATGGACAGTAGATGAGGCTAATATCACTTGCATCAAGCCTCTCTAGCATAAAATTATAATGTACCTCTATGTTGTTGGTCTGTGCATGGAAAACTAGATTTTGTATAGTAGCCATAGCACTGTGATTGTCTATAATAAGTAGGGGAGTAGCACCTTCTACAATTCACATGTGGAGTATTCAAAGGACAGAGCAAGACAAGAAAATGACTTGCTCTGGGCATTTTCCAGGAAAGAGTGGAAGATCCATCAACGCGGGAGATGGAGGCAAACATGATGGAGTACTTGCACCATGCTTTTGGGGTACATGGAAATACCATGGCAGTGTTATGGGGGGATTTGTAACTCGGCTCCCACACACTCTTGTGATGTTAATGAAAGCCACATGCTTGGTACACCTAGTCCGGCTCCTGGGGTGTGGCCCAATGGGGATGAAGGGCTATGTTTGCAGGCACATGAGGTGCAAATGCTCTTGGAAAATAGATTTGTGCTTAAATGTGGAGGACCACCTCTCCAATCAACTCAAGCTAATTCAAACATAGTAAACATTCTAAGTGCTTTTTGGCCAAAATACACTGATGGCAAGACTGTTAGGTGGAGAGCCCAATTGACTAAGGCATTTCATGAGAGTGCTTGGACGCACAGATTTTTTTCCAAGCCATTATATTATGCAATGAATCCCACATCTTTACGTTAGTACTGAGGGTTACAAAGTAATGGTTGTGAGCTACTCTGTATCAAAGCAAACTTTCCATGGTGCACATGTGAATGTTTTAAAAAATGAGAGGGCAAGTGCCTAGCATACATACCATGCAACAAGCACTTGTACTTTGTTTACTTGTAGGTTCTTGGATTGGATTCAATAGCTCACGATTTCATACACTAGGCACCACTAACTAAGACGAAGTTGTTTCAAGCACTTAGTGACAGATGATGCCATGTGCTAACATGATAATCAGATGTTGTTGATGTCACTTTTTTGATGGATTGTACAATGGTCCTTTTTGTTATTAGCCTCAAATTAGGCGCACTTTGATCGCTAGAATATAGCATCTTTTAAGTTCACTTTTTTTGTGGTGCATGGTGTCATTTGTTAGATTAAATGCTATTGTTTTTTACTAGAATGCAATTTTGCACTAGCAGGTGTAGGTTTGTAAAGTGATGTTATTATATTCTATCTGGGGATTGTTTGGAGGGCTCAACTTTTCCTTTTTCTTGGAATAACTCAATCGGGAAAGGTATTTCCCTGTCTCCCACAACCAATCTTTGAGGAAGAATAGCATCACTCTTTTCTCTCTTCCCTAAAGCTAAATTCATAGCGCTAGTTTCTCCCTTCCCTAGTAATTGATTCTCATAAAGTCAACTTCACATTGAGGAAACCAACTAGATTAGAAAGAAATTTTTGAATCAAGAAATGCTTCAAATTTATTCTTTAAAGAAGATGCAAAAATACCATGAGTGTACTATAATTAATTCTTCAAAGCACAATAAAGAACATCACATTCATTATTGTTGAATTTAATTTGTTTCCAAAGTAGAACACACATGACTATCATCATTAATTACATTTAATGATACACTAATATTATAAGTAATTTTGCTAGTTGGACCACATAAATCACCAAGGAAAACTTCTTCATATTATGTTCAAAAGTGTTTGATGTGCAGTTAATATTTACAATGGGCTTTTGTGGAAAAACCACTCTTTGCCTACTAGTAATACATCTATCAAGGCATATAACAAGGAAAGAAAGGTCTTCTTCATAATCTTGGATCTTCAAAGTGACCCAAGGAACCTTCCCTTGCCAACACTGGGACATGCCTTGAGCCATATTGACCACATAATGGTGGTCACTTGATGCCACTAGGATACATAATCTCTATACAAGAGAAACATTAATAAAGTTGAGTACTACCATCATAAAATAAAACATATAGGGGATAAAAGAACTTCACCTGCCATCCAAATAAGGTCATGTGTGGAGCAAACACCCCCATGTTAAAATGATAATTCTCACAAATATTATCAAAAGAATATAAATCAATAGAATGAATGAGTGGATTACCTATTGAAATGTACCTGTCTGTACCAAATGAGTGTGCATTGTTAGTTGCACTACTTTTCCACCACCTAAAGACTTTTCATTGAATGGAAAATTATAAGCATAGTGGCCTTGTCGATGATATTTAAAACATGCCCACTTGTGAGCATCAAGGATCATTATAGAATCAGATTGAGTCCTCTTACCAAGAGACTTTGATTTAGATTACTTTATAGATAAGGGTTGTCTAGAAGACTGCTCTCTAAGCCTCGAAAAGGCTACTGTGCTGCTGCTTAGCGGTTTCTCTTTGCTTTTCTTTTTTTCTTCATTGCACTTCTTTGGTTAGAAGGACTTGTAGTGTTCTCCCTCGTCGCAGCTATAGAATTGTATCATCATAGATATGTGCAAAGTGCAATGTGTCCTCAAACAACTTGATTATGCTCCATCTTACCTCATTTTGATAATCATGAGGTAAATCTTGAAGAAAGAACATATGGATGTAATGATCTAGGAGATCCAAGAACTTAGCTATAAGCTCTTCAAACTCCTAAATGAAGTTCTCAAAAGGCCTCTGAAGTCTACAAAAATCCATAGTTTCATGAGGTTATCTGAGAAACGTCTCCAAAAACACAATCTTGAAGTTTTTCCTCGTCTCGTACAGCTGCGTAAGTTTTAACTTGAGATCTTACCACCCAAGAGAAGGCACAACCTCTAAAAGAAAATTATATCATCATTATTTTATGCTCCTCTGGGCAAAAACAATGGCAAAATGTGTTTTCAAATGACTTACCCAAGCTCTAATAAAGTCCAGATGATGACACTCCTTCTTCTACCTAGAAAATAACTCTAGATTAAAAGGAGGATATGTCCCAAATTTACCCACCAATAGCCCAACCTATGGGGTGGTCCATTGTTGTTCACTTTGTGCCACTTTAATCTATAGACGCTGAACTTGTTGGTATAAATTTTAAAGCTCATTTGGATAGATAAGGATCATGTGTGGTTGCAGCTAGATAGCAACCTCCCCACACCCACTATAGCCTGAGAAAATATTGGAAGAGGACCACTATTGTCTTGTCCCACTATAGAGAGCAGGTCTATGATTGAATTGGCCAGAAGGAGAAGCTTCCATGTTTTTGAACAACACGTACAAAAATTCAGCTTTGGTTTAGGTGTAAATCATTGTTAACCCATTCCTAGCGTTAACAAGAGCTACTACCATTATCTTATATCAAGGAGTCAAGGTAGATACACCAAAAGGTCATACATTCAAGATATGAAGCAATGGTGTCCAAAGCTACAACTTGGACGGGTGCCCGTAATGGTGTGATGGAATACTTATGGGCGATTCTCGCTTCAAGAGCATGTGGTAGTAAGTTAGGATGAAGTCCTAAGTAATGTACTTCATGGATATATTATGAGAGTAGTCATTGTAATAGCATTAGGCCCCTTATGAGCCTAAAGTACCCGGCCAGCCACAGTTTAAGTGAGTGTGAACACTTATGGTCATATATATAAGTGAATTTATCTTATAAAAATATAGGCATACTCTCCCATTTTGCAATAGAGTCTTACTCTTTCTAATCATCTTGCTAATCTCTCTCTAATGCATGCTAGTGAGTGTGTGTGAGTGATGTGAGGTGAGAAGAGGGATGAGTACACGTATTGCAACGCGACAGTGTGACAACGCTCGGGAGATGCAGTGGAATTGCTTCTCAAGGAGTTATAGAGCTTGGAGACCTCAAGGATTATAAGCTCGACTATTGGAAAGATCCTCATCTCACGACAGTTGTGGTTCACCAGGTAATATCTTGTTGGATGTGCTTCAAGGAGGCTTAGGGTGAGCCATAACATTTTTGGCATCATTGCTGCCGAGGAATCATCCCTTGGTTTTTCTCTGATCTACGTATTACCCATTGCTCATTGTTTTGATTAATGGTTTCCCATGAAAAAGATGTGGATTTGATGAAGATTTGTGTGTGATTTTGTGAAAAATAGCTCTCTTTTTTGTTTTGTTAAGAATGCTTTTTTTACTTATTTTTAGCTTAAGTTGTTGTTTTTGTTGTTGATAATGTGGTTTTTAATGTTTCTAAGGCTTGCACATAGTTTGTATTAGGCTTTGTTTGCATCCATTGCATCAAACAATGCTATGGAATGCAATTTCTAGTGATTTTTAGCTCTCTTTAGAGCTAAACATAGAACTAGAATCATTAATTTTTGGTTGATTTGTATATTTTTTGTTTGATTTTTATGCATTAGAGTGTTAGCATTATGAGTAGCTTAATCATTGAGAAAAATTCTCAAAACCATCAAAAAATCCTTGAAATCGACTAACCTTAATTGACTGGTTTATGTCATTAAGGGTGGTTAATCCAATTCAAGAGGCAAAAATTTTAGAAAATGTGTTTTTTGGGATCCAAATTGATCATTTAAGAAGTCAAAATTAGTGTTTTTGAGTTTTCTAAGAGCATCTAGATGCATCAAAATACCTAATTACATCAATTGGATGAATTTCTCTCTCTTTTGCTTAATTTTGCTTAAAGAGAAGAGACATTAATTAATCTCTAATTATACATTAATTTACACATTTGTGAGGCACATAGCTTAGCAATTTCATACTCTATCCAATGATGTGCTCAATGGTGTGAATTAATTAGTGATTGGTGATTAATTAGAGCTCTTGATTAGTCTAAAAGGAAAAAAGGATTAGTGGAAGGATTGATCTTTGATTAATTTCTAAACACTTTTTTACATAACTCATTAAGGCTAATGAGCATTGAATGAGAAGATACCAATGAGTTGTCAAATTGTCCATTTTGGGAGTCATTAATGAAGGATGTAAGGGGGTGTCATGAAAGGGTTGACTTTTTTTATTCCCACTTGACTTTTTGGAAAAATTCCAATATCTCCCTAATTTAAAATTCAAAAAAATACCCCCGTAAACCAAACGAAACCATTAGAAACTTTATCCTTCGGATAAAACTCTTAGACTCACGATGTGAGGCATGGGAAAAATTAAACGATTCTCAATTGAAGACATGTTCACGATGGGCTCTAAGAATAACAACTTACACAACTTGATCATTGTATCCAATCCGGAAACATTTGATCAATGTTGTAAAGAAGCAATATGTTTAGATGATAACATGATGGAAGATGATCACGATATGAGATGTTCCTTATCTAAACCAAGTGAAGCAATGGCTAAAGAAAAATTGATCTCAGAATTGTCATTCCCTGAATTCTATGCAGCCTTGCTTAAAAACTTACAATCGACATCTCTAGGAGGAGAGGATGAGATCCTCCAAAACCAAACATCCTTAATGCCTCTCCAAGTGATGAGTGAAATGCCTTATGTCTAGTGCAATCACTACGACCATCCCAATCCTTATTGTACGTAAAAAGCGCATATTTTTTTGTACTGCATATATTGCAAAACCTTTGGTCACGAAACATCCCAATGTCCCAATACATATACAATTAACTCAAAACCTCCATCTCCCGTGCACCAAACAGAAATAGTCCAAAGGGTAGAAACTGCTTAGGAAGTAGCTAAACAAAGGGTAGAAACTGCTCAGGAAGTAGCTAAACAAACACTTCAGCATGAAGGAGGAGTGCTCTTCCCTCATGGTGAAGCCAGCATAGTATCAGCACTTGCATCTTTAAAGGCTACACATGAGCTATACTAAGACATAAAGAGCTCCATAGAATAGGACTGTGAGGATTCACAGGTTTCCAAACAGACCTCAGTTAGAATTGTCAGAGGCCCAAGTGTGCCATTGTACGCTATTAGGTACTCTTGAAAAAGTTGAGAGCCAAAAAGAGAATGAAAGTGAATGGGAATATGAAATAGAAGCAGGATCTAAAGATAAAACAAAAAACTGAAACATCCATGGTCCCAATTTAAGATTCTATCAAGGTTTGGTTGGATTTCCCTATAGGCAATGATGTAAAGCAAAAATGCATGTTAATTAGTCCTCGAGCTAGTCATAACATCATGACAATAGACAATTGGGTGTCATTGGGATAACCTAAAATCATACCTAAAGACAATGGTTTTACAAGACATGCTAATGGAAAAAACATTGAAGTTCCAAGATACTTTAGCTATGCTACTCAAACAATCGGTGGAGATGTGGAATTTAGATTCCATGTTACCCCAGATCCCCTTGAGTGTGATATCATCCTTGGTGGAACTTGGATACATGACTCGTTGTATTCAATTGATGAATCCATGCAAATAGTCACCTTGAACACTCTTGCAGGCATTATGCAATTGCTATTCTGGGAGGATGAGACCTTGGAAGAGTTGGAACTTCCAACATATCTTATGGAGATTATCCCAATAATTATGGTTGGATTGGAACTTTCCAATAAAATCACCACAATTCAAGCACTGCTTTATCCAACACGAGAGAAAAATCTGATGATCCTCGAGTTATGGGATTTGTTAGGTCAACCAACACTTACGGCTGATCCTGAAAAAATTCCGTTTACACAAGATTTGAACATGCCATGTTTGGGTTACTTTGAACATACAATGTATATTGAAACCAACCCCCTTACTTGCAAGTTTTTGTGGTTGAGTATGTGTTGGAAGTAGATTTGATCTTGGGGCATAAATGGACTATGGTCGCCCAAGCACCACTGTGTTTTGCTAGCGCGATAGGGTCATCATGGTCAACGACACAAAGTTGACAATACCATACTACACGAAAGAGGATCCAACCCTAATGGATTTCCATGATGCTGAACGCAAAAAGTTACAAGCCTCTTCCATGGAAGCCCCTCTACACAATGACCTACCATCTACATCCAATGACTGACTCTGATAAAGCATCTACCCTTTTAGCTCCATTCTAACCAAACAAAGTCTAATATCACAACCTTGCAATCAGCAGCTATTCCTGAAGAAGTTCCCCAAGTGCAACCATCTACCTCTAAAAGGAACTCAAAGGAATAGCCTCGGATCCCACGCCTCTTCAACCACCACCCTCACCACAAGAGATGGCTACATACTTAAAACCCTCATCTTCGAAAGCCAGAGACTCTAGCCTCATCATCAACAACTTCCATGAGTCTCACAACCGCAGTCTCAACACCAAGTGATGTGAAGGAGTACCCCACTCCATCTGCTTTATTGAAAAAGAAAACTCCACCATGACAAACCAAAATCAAGGTATCTTAATGGTATCAAAATGTGGGTGAGAAGCTGCTACTTGTAGCCCAAGGCTACTACGATGGCACCAATCCAATTTGGGTGCCTCGATCTCATCAAAGCCTCTTCCTCAAAGTAGCACTCAGAGGCCAAGGAAAAATAAAACTACTCCACAACATCATCCACAAAAGCCTACATGAGTTCCTTAAAGAACTCCAACAAATCAACAAGTGTGGGTACCAAAAAGATTACTACAACGAGCACAAGGGTACTACCAAGGTAATATCAAAGCTTGGATTCCCAAGCACATCAAAAAGTCCCCTAAGGCTGTACAAAGAAAGAAACCTTAGCACCAAAGGCATCAGCCACCAATTTATAATGTTCATCAAAGATGTGTGCCTGTGCACGTGCTTCAACAACAAGGATACTATGATGGTAATCCCATCATATGGTTTCCAAAATCAAACAAAGTGAAGATAGCCTCACCACCTAAGATTTGACAAGAATGGAGGCCCAAGAAACACCAAGCAAACCACTCAACCCCTCTTGTGCATTCAGCAACTACACAAGATCTTGTGTGTTCACTCAACCCCAAGGGTAACCAACCAGAAGATGTACCTACTGCCTCGACAACACTTGAACTAAAAAATCAAGAATCAATTCCCACATCTATACAACGGAGACTTTTGAGCGCATCAAAGGCAAACTCATAATGCTCTTTTCACCCTTCTGGTGGATGTGAAGCATAAGTGCATATACTACGCGATAGACATAAGAGCCTATTCTCTCAAAAGGTGAGTAGCCACAAGAACCTGTTGTTCACAAGGTGGTAGCCAACCGAAAAAGAAAAGAAAAGATTAAAAAAAGGGGGGAAAACAAAAAACAAACAAACACAAGTGAGTCACATATATGGCCTACCTAAAAATGGCAGAATATCCAAAATAACTCCCAAATGATCTTCTTTGTTAAGCTTAAAGATTACTATTCTTTTGGCTAAGTTAATGTAGCCCAAAAGGCATGGGCGATTCCTCCAGAGAAAATCTTCTAACGAGAGAATACACTGGCTTGGCATTCTTGACCAGTGTATCTAAGGGTTCGTTCATTCCTCGAATGAACCTGGTCATAAGTTGCTCTTTGTCTAGAGGTGGTGAATACTTGAGTAGAAGAGCAAATGCCTGGTGATATGCTTCGATGGTTTTGCTCCCCTGATTTAATCAATATTGATTTTATAGATGGAATTTCCACACTTATCTGGTGTTCCCGACCTCACCCAATCACAAGACATGACTGTGTTTGCCTTCGAGCATCTTATCTCTTCAGCTACAACTCGAACCAGCCGAGCCAGACTCGGAGGCCATTTCGAGGATTTATATTTTCCTGACCCAACGGAGAGATGACAACACAAGTGGTTTGCAGGGCAGTATGTCCATGCCTCTTTACGACCAGCGATGCTGAGGCAGAATCTCTCATTAACCATGATTTTGATGAGGCTAAAGGTGATACATGGTGTTATTTTATATCACTCAACGCCTCAAAATTTCAGACTTTCCTGCCAAATCTACAGACTGCTTAGTTGCTTTATTCCTAGGAGAAGATAGTAGCTCCCTTGGCAGTAAGGGAACATTTGTATCAGGGCATGTCTATAGCCCAGTACCGTTGTCTTATACGTCTCCCGAGGAGATTTTGACTTCTGGAGCTGAGCTGCTCTATGTACATATTGCAACTTTTATATAAATAAAGAAATGTTTTTTTTTAAAAAATCCCTATTGTATAAGTGATTGTTTAATTGACAAATTGATAAAGCAAAATCTGTTACCGGACATATGTCATAGATCTCCAATAAGATCATTTATCTTGTTTAAGAAATTATTTTCCGAACCTCTTAAGTCTTAGGATCTCATGGACGAAATCAAAATAAAAATTTAACAATATATCATTTTTGGCAGAATCATGAGGCGAGGGAACCGTGGCCGTCAACCAGACCCTCTCACTGATAAAGAAGAGCTTGACCCTGACGTTCATAAGGCTCTTCAAAGAACTCAGCCAAGACCCTTCAAAGGTGAAGGGGAGAACTTGGGTGAAGCTGTAGAGAAATGGGTTGAAGCAATGGAGGAGTATTTTGATGTCATCGGCTACAATGAGAGGAGCAAAAAAATTGTGGAAACAGCCAGTGTGGCATGGAGAAACCATTGTGACACCAACCATCTAGACAAAAATACCCAATCCTAGAATGATCTTAAAGCCTAAATGAAGCTTAAGGAATGAAAATACAATATGTAAATGCTCTTTCTGAGTTTTTATTACAATTTTCTGATAAGAATTCATTTCTCCTTATTAGCTTTCAACAAAGCTCTGATACCAGCTGTGAAATCCCCCGCCCCCTTCGACGGTGCTCCCTCTGAGGGTGCTGGCGGTGGAAGCAGCATCAGCCTCACGTGCGAGGCGGGGATCCACACTCGGGGCCTCGCCCACAGATGTTCGAACAAGAGAGAATTAATCTAACGGGTCAAAGTCTTAACTATTCAAATTGATCCGACTGAACCTGAAGTCACATGGTCAAATCAAAGAAGAGACTTGCACTTGGTCCATAAAATCACCACTTTTTTCCTCCTTTAAAACGAGGCACAACTGCCGATTCCCTCCCACAGAACAAGGGTCTTCTTAGGACTTAATCTATCTAATGTAACTAATCGCATCTTAATTGTTTCACATGAATCCCCCCGATCGAGCCTAACCCCAATCGGGCCCACCACCTAACCATTGTATTGGTGGGATTCCTTTATAAAGATTGGGTTATGTTTTGCCCGGGTACCGAGGAAAAGAGTTCCCAAGCCCCCTAGCCCGACGTTTCAAGCAAAATTTAAAGTAGGCATACCACGTACACACCCAATATGAAATTGCCATTTATAACAGATTCGGCTGGCTTTAAAACAATCCTTCAATGAAAATCATAATATTACTGATCATCATCCTCCAAATTTCTAAGTCCATTGTATTACAAAATATGTCATCTGGACTCTCCGTTGAAAACCAGTTGGCCAACCAACGAGATCCAATATCAAAATTCGATTCACAAAAGTCATTCTTTTTAGTCCATCCGAATCTTCCTCGACGCATGCATGGGTGTCCTAGCAACCGTGAGCCCGTGCATCACATGGTCAGAACCCTCTAGGATCCTACTTAGGTGTCCTAGCACTTCACTCAGGGACTGCTTCGTTGGTCCTTGCCCATCGTATCGGAAGCACACCATTTTAACCGTACCGAGGCTGGTCAAGACCTCGGCAGGCTTTGTCGCAGCGAGCGACGTCCCTCGATGACTCCCCGCCAGCTATTGAACCTCCTCTTAGTAAAATGCATGCCAAATGCTTCCTTCAGCATTCTGGCGTAAAATAGTCCTTCAATGAAAACAGAGGTTCTATGCAAGTAAAATTCCCAGTTTGAGATTGGTTCTACAAAACCCTTTTTCCTTAATCCACAATTTCATAATGAGAATCCTTGATCTCTTATCAGGGTAATCTACCCATCATTTGACTGACTGTCCAACTAGATTCTTGGTGATTTCGGTCAAGGAAAAACTAGGTTAATTCAACGGCAGTCTATTCCTTGTATTAAGAACTGGAATTGGCCACCATGAAGTTTTTGCTTGATTCAGATCAAGAGATGGACAAGTAGGTTTATTGTTCGTCCCTCTCGTAGTCTAACCAAACTTATTCGGTTTAGTTCTAACAAGGATTTTCTTCAAATAAACATCTATTTTTGGATAAATAGTAATTTAGTGATTTAACCACATAAAATATCTAAAGATATTCTTTCTACCACTTAATTTCTCAACCTTAATTCCCTAAGTAGAATTATGGTGAAAATTCATCTTTTGACACCAAAAATTTATTCAAATCTTTCTTTACTTAAATATCATAATTTTTTTTTCTTTTAACTAAATACCAATATCCATTTTTTTGAATAAGCTTAAAACTCCTCTTTTTCTCATTTAATGAATGCAATCCAAATGTCATGGGAATTCCTCTTTGAATTAAATAAAAATATTCAATATTCCAAATATACCAAGAATTCCACTTTTACCATTTAAATGATTGAATTCTAAATATGATGGAAATTCCTCTTTTATCAGTTAAATCTTTCTTATGCATAAAAATAAATTTAATTAAAATTTCTCTTAAAATTGAATAAAAATATCCATTAATCCAAATATGACAAGAATTCCACTTTTATCATTTAAATGATTGAATTTCAATTATGATGGGAATTCCTCTTTTATCATTTAAATTTTTAATAAATTTAACTAAAATTTCTCTTAAAATTAAATAAAAATATCCATTAATCCAAATATGATAAGAATTCCACTTTTACCATTTAAATGATTGAATTCCAAATATGATGGGAATTCTTCTTTTATCATTTAAATTTTTCTTATACATAATAATTTGTCTAAAATTTCTCTTTAATTTTAAATAAAAATATTTATTATTTTAATATACCTATTTTTCTCTTTCTCCATTGAAATACATGGATCTCCATTATCATGGGAATTTCTATTTTTGCGTAAGAATGAATTTACTAAAAATTCTTCTTTTTTGTAATTAATTAATTATGCATAAATATTAAAATATCTCATAGTAATATCTCATTTTTTTTAGTAATATCTCATAGTTTTTAGTAATAAACCTTGTACTCAGTCAACTCTTCATCTTATGTGAGCATTTACTCATTTTTGGGTATTTTCTTTTATTCATTGGATTTATCTCATCTCAACACTTGGATTAATCTTATTGGCCCATAGGAACCTTAATTGGACCATAATCCAAAAATTTCAAAAAATCTTAACCCCTAGGCTAAGGTCTTTTAAATCATTTTTAATTGATTCCAAATGCACCTTGGAAATTTTATTTTGATTTTTTGTTTCAGGGAAAAATATGTTTTTTATATTTGTAGAATTTTTATATCCAAAAATATCTCAATAATGAATTACCACTCTCTAGAATTTTTCTTCTCTCTAGACAAAAATAAAAAAAATAATATTTTCTTGTATTCAGAAAAAGGGAATGATTACAGGGGATTGAAGTAAAGCTTATTCATTATTCAGGCTGAGGAGGAATCTTACAACACTCTACAGGACTGTCATTTCCATGTCTACACCGCTTGCCTTATAGAGTAAAATCTTACTCTTGTAACCAACACTTTCTCTCATGCTTGCATGTTTAGCCTCTAAAAGGTTAGTTGTGGGAAGAAAAACACGAGACTCATGCTGAGTTACAAACCAAGGTCCCCAATGGAATTCTGGGATATCCCACCAAGCTAACCATGCCTCCAATGCTAGAATCTCTCCTTGTATTGCATGCCCTAACCACCAAATTTTTTTGATTTAATTTTTACAATTCCCAACCGCTATCTCCATTTCAGACACAAATACTGATGATCCTCATGAAATGGGGGACGTATACATTTTTGGGTATGACACACCATGCAGTGCTCCTTTTCCCAGTGAAAAATGCAATTTCTTTCCTTCTCTATCAACCTTTTATTACTCCTCCAAAGTAAACAGCACGAATTGTAACCCAATTTGCATCGGCGGACTTGTGGACTGTGAATCCCCAAAATTCTAGTTCCTCACAGCCATTCTCTTGCCCCAGATGATACAACATCTTCCAAAATTCTATTTGTGCATACCTATCCTCAACTTTAAACTCACACGTAGCTACAGTCAAAGTTCACAAACATAAGGGTGATACACATGAGTAGACATAGTTGGCCAACCATGGACTTTGTGGATGTGGTCAAAATACACCCACCACTTTCAGGACCTTTAGTTGACATTTTAAATACATGTGGTTGATGTTGCTCACTTAATTGCCCCGAGAAAAGCACACTATGAATAAATGGATCTCTGCATCTTTTTTTTAGATCCAGAACCGCTTCAAGACCCTTTTATGTAATGCTTTTGGCTCTTTTAGCATAATCCAAACATCTTTCTATCCTCCTTTTGTTTGACAATCGAGTGACATGCTCAAGTAGCTCTATGAATTCATCTTCACCAATCTCTAAACTACTAGGTTTCATATCTCCCATCAGCATGTTTAAATGACATCTTGAGCCACAGATGTCTCCAATTATTTTACCATTGTGAAGGGATTCATTACAACACGCGACAACACCTTCTCCTCAATATTTTGTTCAACACCTTTTTAAATCCCCTCCTCATAAGGATGATCATAATTACCAAGATGTATGGCACATCTTGTAGTGTCGTCATGGTCTCTTGGAAGATAGTAATAAATTACTATTGGGCATGTGGAGACACACTCAAACATTTGAGCATAGAGCCTACCAAAAATGTTTTCAAACTGGGACTAATCAATCCCATTGTACAACTCCATTTCAATCTTCCTTTCCACTGTGTTTCATTCTGATAATGTAACCTAGAGTAGTAAGGGAAATCAATATTCACGCATCACAAATGTCCAGTGCATCTACTCAAGCACACAACACCATCAAAACAATCACAACTACATGTGGCATACTCTACCTAAGAGTGGCCATCATTCTTTTGTTCCGTACTTGATATTACATACTTTATTGCACAAGGAGGTAGCTCATATGCTATGTACCCATCATAAGATGTTGGAAGCTCTACCACCTTCTCAATATTTTTTGCACTGTGCAAAGCCACATGCAAACTACTATTCAAGGATAGTAGTTCATTCATGCTCAAGACACTGGTAATCTTCCCACTAATGGCTTCACTATCATCCTCCATAGTAATTGGTGTTACATTCTCACCAATCTCAATAAAAGCCTTGAAAAATTGGTGAAGCTCAGCATCAGTACAAAACCTTCTTCTCCATCAAAAAGAATTGATGGCTCTAACTTCACCAACTTATCACTAAGAGAGAGTGGTTTCAATGTCATTGGCACTCCTTGCAAATCAAAATGTTCCTTTAGAAGATCAAGCTTGATCTCCTTCCATCTGCCTTCAAAAACCAGCGAAAGTTTTTGCCTAGGAAAAGGTCCAAAAATAGTGATGTTTCTACTTATTGCTCTCAGAGGACAGAGAAGCAACATGACACAAGAATAGAAAAAGAACACTAAATAAGGACACATCAATTAGAGGGAAACGATGAAAATTTGGGAAATACTGGACCAAAACAACCTCTTCCACCATTTGAATAACAAAAAAATAATTTAGAATCCCAATTTTGCAATCATATTTTGAATCGTTATGTATTATCAGTTTTTGCTGAGAAACCAATGTGTGTATTTTATTTCTAATGTGTATACTTCATTTCTTGTGTGTCCATTCTTTATTTTTCTTTTTAATTTATTCAAACACTTATGTATAACAACAAAAAATGTAATTGTAATATTGGTTAAAATAAATGCTATAAAATTGCAAGTTATTATATTCCTTCCAAAACCAATATTGAAAGATATGGTGCACAAAAGAAAACTTAATACATAATGATGGTATAATATTGTTCCAAAATAATAACAGTCATATGTATTCAATGTAATTAATTATTAGATATATCCTCTCTGTAACTACATTGATATATGAATTCACATGGAAAGTTGTTGGCCCAACCCATTTTTGGGAAAAACTACATCAAAACAACACTAAACTTGGTAGGCAACTTGCATGGATCATTTATTATTTGGTCTCAAAGTGCATATGTGTGTATTGATTTTCCTCTATCTAGTTGCCCATCTTTCTATGAGAGAGAGAGAGTAGATGTTTAAGTGTTTTTACATGTGTGTGTGTGTGTGTGTGACTGGGTTTATATACATGTGTATGTATGTTTCTTTGTGTGTGTGTGTGTGTGTGTGTGTGTGTGTGTGTGTTCATATATATTTATTTTAATTAAAAAAAAGTGTATGTGTGTGTGTAAGTATTTTAAAAGTTAGATTACATTTTAAAAATATAAATCAGATTATATTTTTATTTTTTAATGAAGTATTGTAAAAAAGTTGATCTTTTGCATAGAAAGTTGATGTTTTGCATATAAAGTTGATGCTTTACATCAACTTGATGCAAAATATCAAATTTTCATAAAAGTTGATGTTTTATATTAAGTTGATAAAAAACATCAACTCTTAGCTGAGAATGTTGTAGCTAAAACATCCTTACCATGTGTAGTTACTAGTAGGATTCGAACCTAAGTCCTTGCCTGATATTTTACAAAAAAAATATTTTTGGAAAGTATAAACTTTTGTTTCTTAAAGTGAGCTTTTTCATGCTTTCTATACTCATTTAATAACTAAAATTACCATTTAACCCCTTTTTGTCACATCAAGGACACATCTTCTTTAAAAATGAGTGTGTAATTATTTTTCAAAATTAGACAACTTTTAAATAGCTTATTCATGATATTTTAAAATTCATCGTGTAATGTAATGAACTCTTTTTAAAAAAGTATATATTATTAATTAAGAAATTGTGATACTCAAGAGCTTCAAAATGGATTTTAATACTACTCTCATCAAGAGCCAAAATTGGGTTTTATAATTAAGATAATAACTGTATCAAGATAAAGCTTTTGTAATATAATCATATAAATAATTGTTTATAGTTGCACTCTGTAGTAGCACATCCTCAATCATGCTAACATGGCAGATGACCCAAGGAGTCCAAGCTTCAAGTGTACACATAGAAGAAAAAAAATGTATTTGTGGATAGTGAAGAAGAGGATGCCTCGTCTACCTTCTCAAGGAAAGGCACATCAACTAGTGATGGTGTAGCAATGATTATGAGGAACCATAACTATGCCATAAGCTATTTGTTTAGAAAATAGCTTCTTTTTATAGTTGTATCATTATTTTTAATGGATTGAAGATGGAAATAATAAACATTGTCTCTATTTTGGCATGTTTTTTGAAAACTTATTGTTAGATTTTCAATTATAATCTCAAAAGTAAGCAAAACGAAGTCTTTTTTTACATATCAATTTTTGTAAAAAATGTATAAAGTGCCCAAAATATTATCGTTTTTTGGTAGTGTTGTACGCATGCGTAGGCCACTTTTTGGTAGTGTTGTACGCATGCGTAGGCCACTTTTTAAAAAGAGGTAAAAAACTAAACTTTTTTGATGGAATCTTTGAAAGATGCTAAATGTTTCTTGTTTTCAAGAAATATTACCTATTTTATCTACAAACAGTGTTCCTTTCTATAGCTAAGCAATGTTAAGCGAAGGCAAACTTCCATGACCACCACCAGCCAAGTAAGTCTTGTGCCAATCCACTTCCATCGCTTCTTGTTTAACTAGAGATTCACAAAAAAAACATTCTTGAAGGAGTCTGCGCGGTGCAGCCTCCTTTAGGATTGTTTTTTTTAAGTTAATTCGGTTTCGTGATTTGTAAACTCTGCTGAAATTTTCATTTTTGGCCCAAAAAAACCCAAAACGATGATGAAGTGTCTTTGCTCTAGTAGTCAATTAGATTTTTGCCATGGCCAAGTGCATTGCTTGGGTGTAGGCATAGCATCAAACCTATGGCATATGCTACACACAGAACATGGCTACGGGAGGCTGATGACACAGCCTCCCCTAGCCATGTTTTGTGTGTAGCATATGCCATGAGTTTTTGATGATATGTGCCATATTCCAAGCCTGCACAAGGGAGACATTGCTCTAGCCTTGCCTTAGCCCATCATGCATTCGAATTGGTGCACACAAAAAAAGGCCCTGAAGGAGGTTGTGCTGTCATGGCCTCCTTCAAGACATCTTTTATGTTAAGTGTAAAAATTGATGCATTTGCCATGGCCTTTGATCCATGTATCATAGCCAAGGCAAACATTTCCAAGATTCTTGATAACAATTCCATTAATCACATTCACGAATCTTGATCCCAAGTGTTAATCTTACTTTATAATTGGCAAACTATTTTTTTTTTTAAAGGCCATGCCAACATGACCTCCTTTAGTCCCTTTTTTTAATGTATTTAGTGCAAGAATTGAAGCTTGGCATGGCCTTTAATTTCATATGCGAAGCCACAAAGCATACAAGGGAGACAAAAACTGCCATTGATCCCATTCCCATCTTGCTTTTGAATTGGCAAACGCATTTAAAAAAAGGCCTTGAAGGAGGTTGCATCAGTGTGGCTTGAAGAAGCTCCATCTAACCCCCAAGTAGTAGAAATAACAAAGAAAGGGAAACACTGAACAGTCCCACTCTACGGAGATTTGAGACCATCTTTTTTTGCTCCATGAGATTTAGCCAATTTGAGACCCTCTTTTTTTGGCCTATGAGCCTTCTTCTCTATGCTTCTAACCTTTACGCTTAGAATTTGAGCCCTTGGGCATTATGTCTTGAGCTTGGAGTTTGTTCATGAGAGTCTTTAAGCTAGGGGACTCTTTGCTTGGCTAGAATTGTCATGTATATAAGTGGTAAAAATGGATCCACAAATATACCTAAAGCATGGCTATGGTGGCAGATGAAGAAGAAGCTCCATGCACAAGTTTGCGAAGAGTAGCTCCTCACGGTAGTTGTTTCACATGATGGAGGTAAGAAAAGCTTGCTTGCCTCATGCATATTTTATGGATATTACTTGTGATAGCAGATAGCTGTATCTTTTTGGTCCAGAGGTCATGGTGGAAAGGGAATGCGGATGTAGACAAGTACACTCTTTGGGGTTGGGGATGATGATGCTGGGGTGTCTGAAAATACAGTATCCAGACATGGTAAGTGTCATTTATGGCCTTCCATAGCTTATGTGATCAGTTTTGCCTGCATCTCTTATTTGAAATATTTCATTTGGCATTGTATGTCAAAGAATCGAGTGGTGTTAGTACATCCAGGGTCCTTTCAAAGTGAACAAGTACTTACGTTTATCAGTCAGACTATATGCTTAGGGAGGATTTCTTGGGGGATGCTCCCAATTGTCTAGCTATTGTTGCTGACTGCATCGCTATTGGCAGGGATTTTTTATGCCAAGGCAATTTTTCGGTGGCATAAAAAATCTAACATATGCAAAGATTCATGAGCATATGCAGAGGTGCTAGTGTAGGGTTAGGAGTATGCTAGGAAGGAGAGGTCCATGTCTTGGGTGACAAATTTTGTGTTTTTGGACCTCCCCTTTGGTGGTGTACTACACGATGCCGTATCTAGGACTCCTTGGGGGGACACTATCACAGAGGAATACGTGAACATGGAGTTTCTTTGGCTGCATTGACACTCTTTGATTTGGGCTAGTTCTTGATTATGGCATCCATGGGAGGTATTCCATGAAAACCTACATATTTTCTTTGAATTTTTTGATTTGAAAAAAGGCTATAATGAAATGCTCATTTTTTCATTGGGTTGCAGGGGGGAGACTATTGGTTGGGTAGATTGGGACGACTGCCGTATATTAAATTTGGAGATATGGCAGCAGATTGTTGTCAGTCATGCATCACTCCACGTTTGGTCACTATGAGTGTGAAGGATTGTGATTAGAGGTAGTGTTGCCTATTTTTCTTGCTACTCTATGCTTAATGTGTGAATGAGGCACTGTCTTTGGTTTGAGTATTTGTCCTTTTTTATTTGCAGTATGCTTGCTCTACGCTCTTTGTGGTTCATAGACGAGGGATGGTGCCTCCTTTGTTTTGTGCTAGGAGAGTTCGCTACTCTTTGAGGCTCTACTTATGTGGCCTTTGGATTGAGTGGCTTACCACCATTGCTTGAGGTATCATGCAGTATTGAGAGCCTAGTGGGGAGGTGATTTGTGGAGCCTTGGAGAGGAGCGTTACATTTAAGGCTTGCTTTCTTGAGTTGTTTTGCCATCGTGATGGTATTTTCCTTGAGTTAGGATGTGGTACAACCCCTATTCTCAAGGCATGTTTGAAGATAGGTCGTGTATGTGCCTCGATGGTGGATAGGGATGAGAGACTTGTTTCATCATACATGCAGCCCCTGTTTCTTGCTACTAAGAAGCGACAAAGACATGGGGAGGCTAGCAATTCACAAACTACTGAGATGACGATGAGATTGATGCACATGAGATAATTTGTACGACTAGTGAGCATTTGCACCTTCTCCATAGTTTCAATGGGGTGACTATTTGTTTGTGTTTTCCTCGTTGGTGCTTGTCTTCTGTGGCTTTCGTTGTTGTGGATTTCATGATAGTTTGCATTATGGGTTCCTATGATTTTGGGTGTTACAATTTTGGTTGTGGATTCCAATGGTTATTGCCTCACTGAATGGTCAACATAGTTGTGTTGATATATCCTTATTGATGCTTCCAGGTTGCTAGTAAATTTTGTGCATGTGGTTATAGTGAATAGGCCATATCTCTAATGAGGTATGGTTGATATAGCTTGATGGTGTGGTTGTGTGAAATGGAGATTGGAATGTGCAAACTAGTTTGTGATACTTCAAACCTATTTTTGTTTTGATTTCAATGCGAAGTTGACTACCCTAATATGAGGAGGAGATGGTAATAACCATGGCTGAAGACCCTACGTGACTCTACGTAAGGAGCATAAGGAGCAATGTCACATCCGCCATTTATTCATTAATGATGAGTGTGACTCTACGTGACTATCTATGGTTGAGCTTCTGGACATTGTCTTCCATAGTTTGTTTCTGGCTACTTCAGAGATTTATGTGTTTGTTCATGAGCTTCCAAGGCCATTTTTGATGTGGCTCAATATTCTTGCGAACTCACTTAGAATTGCACTCTGTTAGTATGTGTCTTTAAATGGGTTGAAATTGAATGTAACAAATTAAAATTGATGGTAAAATTAAATGAAGCTTCAAGGGGACAATGAAAACCCATTTCTAAATTGCTCTTATTTTTGGGATCTTGTTTGCCACACCCTGCTTGTTTTTTCAGTTTGCTCGAAAGAAGTCACTCATAGGACGGTAGAACCCATGGGAGACTAGTAGACTAGTTTGAGCTCTAGTGCTAATGGCAGGCTCAAAGGGAGTGGACCTTCAGAGTGTGGATTCTCCTGAGGGAAAACTCTTTGAAACTCTTTCAAGAGATTATGTCTAAGTTTTCAAACATGTTTCCAAAAGAACTACCTCTAGTAGGTTTACCTCCGCAAAGGGGTGTAGACCATAAGATTGAGCTATTACCTAGGGCTCAGCTAGTATTTAGGTAGCCTTATAGTTTAAGCAAGATTGAGGAGGAGGAAATTGCCATATAACTTTAGGAATGCCTCCATATGAGGCTTGTAAGATCTAGTATGTTGCCATGGGGTGCGCCTATTCTTTTAGTGGACAAGTAAGATAAGACAAGGGGAATGTATGTTGATTACAAGGGTCTTAACAAGTAATATCCTTTGCCAAGGATGTATAACCTTATTGCTCAGCTTTGTGGAGCATGATACCTCATGAAGATTGATCTAAGGATAGGTTATCATCAAACTAGGATATTTGAGGAGAACGTCTTAAGACTAGGTTTAGGACTAGATATGGGGATTATGAGTTCTTGGTTTTACCATTCGGACTCATGAATGCACAGACAACTTTCCAATATTAGACTCACGAATGATTTATTTCATCCATATATCTGGGAAATTTTGTGATTGCCTTTTTAGATGGTATCCCCATATATATTAATACCCTTGAGGAACATGCTCATCACATCTAAGGATTGTGTTAGATATTATCAGAAAAGAATTCTTGTTTGCTAAAGAAAGAAAATGTGATTTCTTAAAATAAGAGTTGACATACCTTGGACACGGTACTGCTATTAATGGTGTCCACATTGCTTATGCGAAGATTAGAAAGGTTAGTGAATGGACAATCCTAAACACTATTCCCAAAGTCATATCCTTTTTATTAGGATTTCTCAATTTCTTCTAGAAATTTATTTGGAATTATGTAAAGATTGCTTTTCCTCTTTCAAACCTTTCAAAAGGGGTGGAGAAAGACAAGTACAATAAGTATGAGCCCATTAAGTGGACTGAGGAGTTAGATGAATGCTTTAATAAATTGAAACATCAAGCAACCCCACTTCTCCTAGGTTACATATTGTGGATCCAAGTAAACCATTTGTGGTGGAAATGGATGCCAACAATGCCTATGCTATTGGAGCTGCATTGTTCCAGGATGGCAAGCCAGTTGCTTTTGAAAGTAAAAAACTGATTGACCCTAAGATAAAGTGGCCTATGCATCATAAAGAGATTTTTGTTGCTATTCATGAAAAAGTGGAGACATTATCTTTATGGCTCTACTTTTATGGTATTTGTGGATAATTCATATGTGAAATACTTTTGCAATTCTCAAAAGATGAGGGAAAAAAAGGCTCATTGGTTTGAGCTTATACAAAAGTTTGATTTCAAGCTTCATTACCAAAAAAGATCAACCAATAAAGTGCCATATGCTTTGAGTACAATTCATTACATGAATCAACTTTCATTTGTTGAGATTTAGTCTGACCTATTTGACTCTATCAAGGCCTTGTATCCCTATGATGGATTCTTTGGTAGGATTTAGGATATTGTCTAGTTTGGGACAACCCCTATTTATATTGATGTGAAGGAGTATTCTATTCAGAATGGTTTTCTCTTCCAAAAGGGGAAGGTCTGTGTACATGAAGTTGATGGTGCAGGGAGTTGCATCATGTTTGAGTGTCATGGCACGCCTTCTGCTGGGGGCATCCAGGTGTGCTGAGGACTAAGCACTTGGTAAGAAGATATTTCTTATGGCCAAATTTGAAAGTTGATCTTGAACAATATATTAAAAAATGCAAGCAGTTCCAAGTCAATAAAGTTGAGTGCTTAAGACATGGTGGGTTGTTGATGCCAATAGAAATACTTGAAAAGAAATGGCAGAGTATTTCTATGGATTGTATGGTTGGATTCCCATGGATTTTAAGGGGGAATAAAGGCAAAGTATTTATATGGCATTTGGGTGATCATTGTGACTAACTCACCAAACTAGCTTGTTGATGCCATTGGAAATTCCTGAAAAGAAATGGTAGAGTATTTCTATGGATTTTGTGGTTGTATTACCACGGACTTTGAGGGGTAATAAAGGCAGAGTATTTCTATGGCATTTGGGTGAGCGTTGTGATCGACTTACCAAAGTGGCGAGTTCATTCCTACAAAAGAGAAAATCTCAAGTGTTGAGAAGTTGTCTTTCTAGTTGATATTGTTTAGTGATCAAATCCAAAGTTCACTGGACATGTATTCTAGAAATTGGATACTAAGTTGAGTATGAGTTCACCTAACCATCCTAAGTATGATGATGGTGGCCAGACCAAACGTGTAAATCAAACCATGGAAGGTATGATGCATGCTTATATAGTTTTATTGGGAAGATTATCTTTCATTAGTAAGCATTCTACTTAGATCAGCCATTTTATGCTCATGTATAGATTTCAGCCTAGAGCCCCATGGATGATTGGCTTAGAGAAATTTAGAGTGCTACGGTCAATTTCCTGAAACAAAAGCAAGACATACTACAGTTTCTAAGGGAGAGCATAAAAAGTACGCAAGATAGAGCGTAATTTTATACCAACTAAAAGCAAATAGCTAAAGTTTTGGAAGAAGGTCAATGGGTATACTTGAGAATCCCAAAAGTCTCTAAGGTAATGAGGACGGGAAAAGTCTATGAGTTGTCTTCGAGATTTATTGGATCTTGATTGATCTTGAAAAAGATTAATGAAGGTGCTTATAGGTTGCATCTCCCAGATGGAGTACATGTGCATTCTATCTTTCAAGTTAGTATTTTGAAAGAGGTGTTGGGTGTAGGAGATGACTTAGTTTCTGACCAAGAGCTCACAAGACTTGAGGATTTATCTATCTTGGATTGTAGGGATTGTACCCTTAAGAATCGGATGGAGAGATCGTTCTGATAAATACAACACTTGGGAGAATGTTGCTTCACTTTGATGCTAGTATCCAAAATATGTATCATAGACTTGATAAATTGTAGTAGAGTAGGTCAAGATGGTGCTTGACATAACACATATATGTATTATTAAATCTCTATTTTCACATTAATCTCATTGTACTACATGTTCTAAGTTGAATTGCCTTACCTTACAAGTTTCAATCATAATGTAACACACATAAGTTCCTAAAAGTTATTTGTGCAATCTAGAAAAAGTAACATTCTTTTTTTTTGGGACGAATAATAGAGATACCATCTTATGGTTTTAGGCCCAAATCTGACCAATTTAGGCTTCAAATCCATACCAATGCTGACCTGCATCATATCAATCACATGTTAGGTTTCCCTAGGATACTTGAAGGCCCCCCCCCCCCCCCCAAGTAGGTACAGAAATCAAGTGATGCCAATCTGCAACTTTTGCATTAGCTGACTCATCCCCTCTTTTTCCAACTTATTCACACAGATTACAGACCAGCACATACACACTTTTATGCATCAAATATGTCACATCTAATCCAAAAGAAGACCCATTCTGACATACAATAGAATTCCTAGTAACCCAAACTTCCCACAACAAGAAGCTCTGATAATGTTAAAGAGTACATCTGTAGCCTCATCATTAGAGATCCACTTCCCTAAGATCCAATCCCCCCATTGAACCACCTGAATCCCTAAACAATGCTCAACCCACTTTCCAATTTTTCCCCATGCACCTCTAATGGCTGGACAATCCCAGAATGCATGTTTTCCATCTTCCAAAGCAGTTCTACATCTAGGGCAGCACCCACTGGTAAAGTTTTTTTGCATTAATTTAGTCCCAATGGGCAAAGCCCACATGCATACCCTCCATAAGAAAACCTGAAATTTAACAGATAAGTGACATTTCCATCTATTTCCACCTTTTCTTCCAGCAACCAAAGCTCCATCTCACCCTCCAAATTCTATTACAGTATACCACATTGCTTTCCCCCTTTCTTAATTCAATATACAAGTCCCTAGTTTTTCCTTTTGCCAATTTGGCCCCATTGAACCAAGCCCAATCTTTTATCCAGCAAGACTCAACAAATGCAGTAGAGAACCACCCCAACTGAATATGTACAAGCACATGTCCCATTAAATCCCTTTCCCTATAGCAGGCAATTGAAATTCCAGCTGATCCAACTCTTTCCACCTCACAACTCTCCAGTCTCCAACAGTCTGTTAACCTCCTTACCCCTTTGTTGTTCAGTTTCCTTGTTGAGTAGGTGTCAAGCAGACCTAAGGAGGGGTTGAATTTATGACACCACCAAAGCCCCAAACTAAGCATTGAGTTTCCTGAAGCTCTGCATCCCCCATCCCAAGTCATAAGACTGAAAGCTTCCTTCCTATTGGTCATCATCTTGCATAAAGGAGAGCCTGTCACTTTCAAAGGAGCATAGGAGAACAGTTTACCTTTCCATCCCAACCCCTGCCACTTGCCTTTGGCTTGAACCAAATATGCCTCCACCAACTCTCTTACCATCACTGTCCATGTTTCTTCTTGTCGAAGACGTTTAGGAAGAAGCATGGCAATCCTCGCTAGAGTATGGGTTGGTAAATGCAAAATACCAATGCCACCTTCACTCTTAGGGGGGGCAGACAGATTATCCCAAGCAAGCCAAGCTGGGAATCTCCTGGTACTTTTGCCATTCCTCCACTAGAAATCTCTAATGGGACCCACTATCTTTTTTCCAGTGACATTTCCCAAACTCTAGCACAAGGCACAAGAACATAATATAGGCATTCAGCACAGTATTACATATTGCTATTCTGTCATGAAAGGGGAATCTAATCCCCTCCCACTTCTTTAAATTCTCAAGAAATCTGTCTAGTGCCCAATCAGCAGTCAACTGCCTATTTGTGACCTCAACCACCCCAAATGGGACTCCTAGATGCCTGACAATCTATCCTTACTACCTCACACCCCCACCTGTCCAATTCAAAGTCATTTTCCTCAATAAGACATATGATTTTGGATTTCTAAATGTTGCATCTGGATCCAGATGCCATAGCAAACTCGTGTATAATAGACAAAGCCTGTCTCATATTATTTTTATCAGCTTTCAGGAACAACAATGAATCATCAGCAAAGCACTAAATAACCAACTACTCACTATATCTCAGCTTCAATCCAGTAATTCTCCCTTTACTACAAGCATCTTCCAAGGCCACCACTAGTGGATGGGAGGCAATATCAAACAAGAGGGGGGAAGGGGGCAACCTTGTCTCACACAGATCTATTTATTTTAAACCCCATAGCCAATTAGAATGCCCTCCCTAGGTCACAATGTAAATACAAGTAGCCATTTTAGTTCCAAAGCCAAGTTTCTCCATTACTCTTGCCACAAAAGACTAATGAAATCTATCATAGGACTTTTCGAGATCCAATTGCATCATGATGCATTTCTGTTGCGTTTTAAAGGCCACATCTCTCCCCAACATGGCTGCAAATAAAGTATCATATATTGATATACCCTTAATAAACCCATACTATTTCTTAGAGATAACCTCTTGCAAAACAAGAGTGATTCTAAGAGAAATAACCTTGGCCAAGATCTTATAGATGAAAGTCAAAAGGGTGATGGGTCTCCAATGCCCAAACCTATTGCAAGCAGTTTGCTTAGGAATTAACTTCACTAGTCCTTCTTTGAAATCCTTATCCAAACTGAAGGCCGTTTTACAAACTTCCCAAACTATATCCTTCAGGGATGGCTAAAAGGCAATGAAGAACTCCACAGACATATCATCCTATCATGGAGCTTTGTCCCTTCCCAACTTCAAAAGAGCCACCCAGCATTCCTCAATACCTAATCCCTCTCTAGCCATCTAACTTTGTCAGGGTCCACACTATGATTGATCAACCGTAACAATTTATTTTTTGCCTGAAACCTCTTGTGAGAGCAATCCTCTTTCAAAAGAGCCACCCAGCATTCCTCAATACCTACATCCCTCTCTAGCCATCTAACTTTGTCAAGGTCCACACTATGATTGATCAACCTTAACAATTTATTTTTTGCCTGAAACCTCTTGTGAGAGCAATCCTCTTTCAAAAGAGCCACCCAGCATTCCTCAATACCTACATCCCTCTCTAGCCATCTAACTTTGTCAGGGTCCACACTATGATTGATCAACCTTAACAATTTTTTTTTTTGCCTGAAACCTCTTGTGAGAGCAATCCTCTTTCAAACTAAGGGTGGAGCCAAGAAAATCTACCCACTTTTTTGCAATCTACTTAATATTCTCCTCAACTCTCAACTTGCCAACAGCTCTGATGATTCCTTGCATCTCATTAGCAAAGAGGCTCCATGACCCAACTTCAAAAGAGCCACCCAGCATTCCTCAATACCTACATCCCTCTCTAGCCATCTAACTTTGTCAAGGTCCACACTATGATTGATCAACCTTAACAATTTATTTTTTGCCTGAAACCTCTTGTGAGAGCAATCCTCTTTCAAACTAAGGGTGGAGCCAAGAAAATCTACCCACTTTTTTGCAATCTACTTAATATTCTCCTCAACTCTCAACTTGCCAACAGCTCTGATGATTCCTTGCATCTCATTAGCAAAGAGGCTCCATGACCCTTCAGAGACAAACCCCTCCTTTTAAGTCTCTCAATGGCTTCTTCAATATACCCAACAAAGAGATCACCTTTGAGTAATAGATTATTAACTCTCAACTTCCTATAGTAGGGAACTTGTTCAGTTCAGTTTCCTTCCAATTAGCTGAGTGCCAGGCCCATTTCAAGGACATGTGGTCAGAGATAGCTATGCTAGAGTCTATAGAGACCCTCAAAGTATGGGGGATCCATGAGGCTTGCTGATTTAAAAAAACTCTATCAATCCTGGAGGAAGAGCTAACCTATTACAAGCTAAAATAAGCATGCCCAGGACTATCTCTCCAATCTCCCAAGCTCCAACTATCTACCAACCCCATTTTCCTTCTCAACTCCTCCCATTTCCCCTTCTCTTGACCCATCAAAATGGTGATTCCCCCACACCTATCTATTTGTCTCTCAACCATATTGAAATCCCCCAAAATGATGCAAGAACCTTGAATGTTCAAATTGACAATCCAATCCCACATCCCACTCCTAATCTTATGATTATGGGCACCACAAATGTTAACTATCCAAACTTATTCCCCACCGACTTGGATTTCCACCACAAGGATCCTACCATTAGGATGATTAGCTACAATAGTAGGGTTCAAATCACTTCTAACAATAGTCATAACATCACTATACCCAGTCTTCACCCCTCCATATATTACCAACCAATCCCTAAACCTATCTCTCCTTAGAGTTTTAGCCCCAAAAAGATTATGTTCTTGTATAGCCATGATAGGTAAACCCCAATCTTTCACTAAACCCCAAAAAGAAGTATTCTTTTTTTTTAAATCCTTAATACCTTTAACATTCCACGTACAACCAGAAATATCTAAAGACTTATTCATGACAAGGCAATTTCAAGTACCATGTCAACTTCCTTTTGTGTATCATCCTCTCTGAATCCCCTTCCAAGCCTCGTCTACCTGGTAATTAAACCTCTAAACAAAGGACGTGCCACTGTCCTCTTCTCTCAAAGGACTATATGGCTTTGAGTACATCAAGGGACTCAAGCTGCCCGGAGACTTACTCTCCTTCCCTTCCTTCCCTAGCTTAATATGGGTTCTTCTAGCCTCCTCTTTAGCTTGCTTGACACTAACTTTCCCTTTGGCTTTAACCCACTCCCCTTATCCCTTCCCCATCATGCATTTTATCTTTCCCTTTTACTTCTTTCCCCTGATTAGTACTAGAATCCACCTCTTTAGCATTGTTTTCACCCCCTCTCTCACCTGTCTCTTTTCCCCCCACAGATTTAGCATGTAGCCACCCCACACAGTTTTTAGCTATATGTCCAAATCCCCCGCACTTAAAGCATGCTCCCGAAAAAGGACCAAATTTCAAACCCAATTCTAATTTTCCTAATTCGCCTAAATCAACCTCTATAGTTTTAGGGGTTTCAACCTTAGTATTCCACGACACACACACACACTGTTAGCTTGCCGGTCCCCAACATCATCGATTGGGAGATGTAACACCGGACCCAACAAGCATGCAATGTCTCGAAGAGCAGGTCTAAGCCAAGGGGGAAGCCCAATTATCTCCACCCACACCGAGCAAACCTCTCATCAAACAAAGGGTCAAAGGGAAACACATGCACCAACATTTGCCCCATAAAGAGAGGAGCTTTTGCAAACAGTTCTGATATCGATTACCCTTTAATGAACAAAACATTGAGGAAACCCTTGCTTAAGTAAAACTCATTCGAAACCACGCTATCATGTAGAATATTCTCTTGAATCCACTTACCTATCTAAGCCTTAGCAGGCGATTTTCCGAGGCAGAAGATGATAATGCTACAGAGAGAGGAGCCCAATTTGATTCCTAACCAACTCAAGATTAACCTTCAAGCATACCTTCTTCCCTTGATTCAAAGCTTGTGAGCTAAGCCTCGCATTCATCTAGTTTGGAACATTGTTCTTCCTCGCCCTCTCACCGTTTTCCTCTTCATGAAGCCGCTTCATCTCCTCAGGTTGCTCGACCTGCCAAACCCCCCATTCGCTTGCAACTTCTACCACCCCTTGCTGCCAAAGATTCGTCATCCCAAGCATGCAAGCACGCATGCGTCTGCCCGTCGACATACAAGGGCATGTGCCCCTACACATGTAAAGTAAATCACTAGTACCACCCACCACCCCACTCTCTCATCACATTACACAACGCCACTCTTAGAAAAAAGAAAAAGTAACATTCTAAAACCTTATACATATAATCCAAAAAGCACATTAGATATATTTTGATGATACACTTGAGATATATATAGTCATGCGCACATAAATTCTAAAACCTTATTTGTAAATTTTAAAGCAACAATCTAAACCTTATTTGTACACTCTAGAAAGCACATTAGATATAGTTGGAACATGCCTAAAAGCAAAGAAGAAAGAACGCTCTTGCATTTCCTCACCTAGTGGGCAATATCTACTCTATTCAATACCATGTATGGTGGGGATGGCGATGATGGTGTGCCCTCACGCCATGTTGACTCGGGCAAATCAAACATCGCTGAGACCATAGCTACCTTCTCCATTCCCACATGATGGAGAAGGGCACTCCATGTGGCCAGGGCAAAGAATAGCTACCTTCTCCATAACTTCCCACATGATGGAGAAGGGCACTCCATGTGGCCAGGGCAAAGAAAGCATGGTGTGATATGTTTACCTGCATTTGTATGGAGTGATAGGGCACCCCTTGCAGCCTACCCGCCCAGCAGGCGGCCTCCCCAGAACCTCCCTCACTGAACCTTTCAATGGTAAGGCTCCCATGTCTTACAGTGGCCGTTTTGGCGTAGAGCAGCTAAGCGTGCTTAGCCCTGGTAAGGTCCAAAAAAGCCAGACTTGCCTGTCTTCCAAGCATTTTGCCCCTCCAAGCTCTTAGGCTTATTAGATCTAAGCTTGGAAGCGCAGGAAACCCTAAGCTTTTCGCCCCTCCCAGCTTCTGTCACGAGGAAACCCTAAGCTCTTCGCCTGTCACGAGGAAACCCTAAGCTTTTCGCGCCTCCCAGCTTCAGTGACGAGGAAACCCTAGTGCATTGCAGTAGGATGCAGCCTTTCACATTAAGGTGGGCGTTCACACAATAAAGAGATCTTTTCATTCATGACACAAAGCAGTCTTAAATAATGAGGTCCCGAAGACGGTCAATTCGTATAATATAGCATTTATTAAAACCATATGGTTATAAATAACCTTTTATGTTTAAAATGACTACATGAAAAATAAATTTAGCTCGTGAATTTGAATTATAACTTTACTCAGAAAAAAAAAGATTTAAAAATCATTTAAATCAAAACTAGTACTCTTTATTTTCATTGTTAACTTTTAAAAAAAGTATTTATATTTTCTATGAAAAGAAATCGTAAACTACCAATAATTAAATATAAAGATGCTTCTCTCTTAATTTCATGTGATAAGAGTCATCTTTAATGAGATCAAGGATGGAGAATATTAATAATTAATTATCAAGATGCTGCTAACTTATTTTGACAATGAATGGCATCTTTAATGGCATATTTTCGGCACTTTGAATTAAGGTATAGAGATTCTTATTTACACAACTAGTTAACTCAAACAAGGAGATGTTAAACCAACTCTGTAAGGCAGCCTACAACTACACTTCTTCTTCTTCACCACAAGGGGTGCTGACGGCTCTCTACTCCACCCAACCACAGCCAAAAGAGACACACCTCCAAGATTGGACCCCAACCCTTTTAATAGCATATTGCTCTTCACATGTGCCCGGCCACTCTCAATAGTGTCCAGCCACTCTTGGGTCCGCACCTGGTCTTTTAAGCTCCCCTAAACCCTGCCCGTGCCTTGCCGGAACGGTCGAGCTCTCTAGCCTCCCACTAATTCCGTTGTCATGATATTACTCCCCCCTTAAGAGAGTTTTCGTCCTCGAAAACGAAATTCGGAAATCTCTTTTTGAGTGTGCTTACCTTTTCCAGGGGAGGTAGAACCTTCTTCTGGTCTATCCTTCCACTTGACTAAACACTCTTGTCATACAGAGTGTTTTGTTCTTTTCTCTTGGAAATCCAAGACTTTTTCTGGTTCATGTGGTAAGGATAGGGTTCGATAAGTTCTACTAGGATCTCTTGACTGGCGAGATTATCGTCATCACCCAACTTCTTTTTTAGTCTACTGACATGAAAAACTGGATCCGGATCATAAATCGATTTTCGTAAAGTACTTCGTCCCTTGGAGTTGATCAAACAACTCATCTATTTGTGGCAAAGGGCACTTATTCTTAATCATGATTTGATTAAAACCACGGTAGTCTACACATAACCACATAGACCCATCTTTTTTCTTCACCAATAGAATTGGTGAAACCCAAGGCAAAGTGCTTGGTCTAATGAATCGACTTTTAAGGTAGTCCTATAACTGTCGTTCAACTTCTTATCCTTCCTTAAAACTAAGCCTATAAGGAGGCTTACTTACTGGATTTGAGCCAAGCATCGCTTCGATTGGATGCTCAACATCGCGAACAGGAGGTAATCCTTCCAATAATTCATTTGGAAACACATCTTTAAATTATTGTAACAATTGATTTAAGGATTCATTAACTTTTTTATTGTTAACATGCTTTGATTGAAAAGAAGTCATGTAAACATTATGCTAACTTAAACCACTTATGTTTTCACATGCGGAAAAAGAAACATCATCAAGACTCATGTAGCACAAAAAGATGTTTTCTACTTCATTAGCTTGTACAAGGCGATTAACATCATAGAGCATATAAGAGGTGAGGAGGGTATATCATGTTCACCTTGCAAGCGCACTTTCTTACCATATACTTCAAACTCAAAAGAATTATGCAAATAACTTCTAGACAAAGATGGACCAATGTTATATAACCACTCTCGACCTAGAATAACATATCCGCTTGAGTGATATGCATAACTTGAAAATCTAAATGCATCTCATGACCTTGAATGACTAATGGAGAATCATGAACTATTGTATCCCAGACATTTTTATCATAGCCATTAATCAAAGAAACCACATACTTATGATCACTTGGAACAACTTCAATTTCTTGACTAAGGTATAGTTCAAGAAATTGTGTGTGGCACTATCCTCAATCATAACTCATACTTTGTGACCTTTAACATGACCATGCATTCAAGCCAACTCATGTGGTCCAAATGTTAGCACCCACATCGATGACATGATACAACACGCATGAATAGAATCATCATGATAAACTTGAACCTCTTTAAACTTAGGAGAATCTCTAGAGGAAGCACTTGAATAGTATACTTGCTTTTCTTTATTTTGATCACGCTGATTATTCTCATTTTCTTTTAACTTGGGACACTCTACTGTACTATGACCCTTTTCCATGCTGTGAAAACATAGATTTTCTTTTTTAGCTCTTTCAAAATCTTCATTCTTTAGAAACTTTTGTGGTCCTTCAGACTTCTTAGATTGGTCATTCTTTTGGGTTAGGTCCGTTTCATTTATTTTAACCTTCATTCTTGGAACCTTCGAACACATTAGATGTCCGTTGTGCACTTTGAGCATGCATTTTCTTTCCGACAGTGTCATCAAAAATTTGAGGAAACTTAATTGCTTCTTCTAAAGTTTTAGGCTCATTTTTTTTAACTTGATTCTTGTAGTCCAAATCTAATATGCGAATCCATGAATTCTCTAAAAGTCATCCATACCTTTCAACTTGAGAATAGTTTCTCGATAATTGGAGATATACTGAGTCAATGTGAGATTTCTCATCTCACCAATGTCCCATGATTCTGTGACAAGAAAACCCTAGTGCATTGCAGTAGGATGTAGCCTTTCACATTATGGTAGACGTTCACACAATAATGCAATCTTTTCATTCATTACACAAAGCAGTCTGAAATAATGAGGTCCCAAAGATGGTCAATTCGTATAATATAAAATTTACTAAAATCATATGGTTATAAATAACCTTTTGTGTTTAAAATGACTACATGAAAAATAAATTTAGCTCATGAATTTCAATAAGAGCTTTACCCAAAAAAAGGATGTAAAAATCATTTAAACCAAAACTAGTACTCTTTATTTTAATTGTTAATCTTTTAAAAAAAGTATTTATATTTTCTATGAAAAGAAACCAATAATTAAATATAAAGATGCTTCTCTCTTAATTTCCTGATAAATGTCATCTTTAATGAGATTAAGGATGGAGAATATTAATAATTAATTATCAAGATGCTGCTATCTTATTTTGACAATGAATGGCATCTTTAATGTCACCTTTTTAGCACTTTGAATTAAGGTACAGAGATTCTTATTTACACAACTAATTAACTCAAACAAGGAGATGTTAAACCAACTCTATAAGGTAGCCTACAACTGCACTTCTTCTTCTTCTCTTCACCACAAGGGATGCTGAGAGCTCTCGACTCCACCCAACCACAGCCAAAAGAGACACACCTCCAAGATTGGACCCCAACTCTTTTAATAGCATATTTCTCTTCACATGTGCCCGGCCACTCTCAATAGTGTCCAGCCACTCTTGGGTCCACACCTGGTCTTTTTGGTTCCCCTAAACCCTGCCCCTTGCCCGAACGGTCAAGCTCTCTAGGCTCCCACTAATTCCATTGTCATGATATTACTCCCCTTAAGGAGAGTTTTCATCCTCAAAAATGAAATTTGGAAACCTCTTTCTGAGTGTGCTTACCTTTCCCAAGTAGAACCTTCTTCTGGTCTATCCTTCCGCTTGACTAAACACTCCTTTCGTACCAGAGTGTCAAGTTCTTTTCTCTTGGAAATCCAAGACTTTTTCTTGTTCATGTGGTAAGGATGGGGGTTCGATAAGTTCTACTAGGATCTCTTATTGAATAATTCTTCCAACGATTTCTTTCATCACTCGTAATTAAGTGACATGTCTCCTTGAGACATCTCTCGAGACTCACCGCTGGTGGAAGTGTCTGTCTCGTGAACGGGGCTATCTTTATTTGTAATCAAGGGATCCTTCTTCTCTATGATACTCCACACGTGGGCATAATGTGGATCATCAATGCACTTCCCCTTAAGTGATTCCAAAAAATCACTCTTAATTTGAGTAAAACTCAACTCGTATAACAATGGACATGTGGCTCAATTAATCGGCTACCACATTGTAACCTCATTTTCTATATCTTAGTTGCAAGTCAAACTCTTGGAGCAACTCTGCCCATCCAGTTTTGTGTCCTTTTAACTCCTTTTGACTAGATAGCCATTTGATACTCTCATGATCAAAGACTATCTCGAATCTGGCACCATGTAAATAATGCCTCCACTTCTTTAAGGCATGAACAATAGCATATAACTCCCTTTCATAGGCTAAATAATTTTATTGAGCTCTATCCAACTTTTTACTTTTGAATGCAATAGGTTTCCCTCCTTGTAAAAGGACTACTCCTACTGCATCGTTACTCGCATCCATCTCTACCACAAAGGGTTGATTCGGATCGACAACCTGGAGAATGGGAGCTATTAGCTATAACTACCTTAATTTTTTCCAAACTTCTTTGCTGGGAATCCCCCTAAACGAAGGTCTTTCTCTTTTCTTTAAGCTCATCCGTCATGGAAACAACTATCTTAGCATAATCTCAAACATACTTTCTTAGCATAATCTCAAACATACTTTCTATAGAATCCAGACAAACCAAGAAAAATTTGTAATTCTTCTAAGTTTGTGGGATGTGGCCATTTCAATATGGATTCAACTTTCATTGGATCTATATGAATGCCATCTTCCAAGATTATGTGGCCTAAGTATTAAATTTCTTTTACGAAGAATTTAGATTTACTCTATTTGGCATAAAATGAATGCTTCTTGAGTAGCTCAAATACTTGCCGTAAGTGTTCGAGATGCTCTTTCTTGGTACGATTGTAGATTAGGATATCGTCTAGGAAAATCACGATAAATTTTCTTAAATAGGGTTTCAAGACACTATCCATGAGTGTCATGAATGTGGCCGGAGCATTAGTCAAACCAAAGGGCATGACTTAAAACTCATAGTGACCAAACTTAGTTCAAAAAGCAGTCTTTTGGACATCCACTTCCCGAATTCTTACTTGATGATATCCAGATCGTACATCGATTTTCGTAAAGTACTTTGTCCCTTGGAGTTGATCAAACAACTTATCTATTCGTGGCAAAGGGTACTTATTCTTAATCGTGATTTGATTTAAACCACGACAGCCTACGCATAACCGCATAGACCCATCTTTTTCCTTCACCAATAGAATGGTGAAACCCAAGGCGAAGCGCATGGTCTAATGAATACACTTTTAAGGTAGTCCTTTAACTGTCATTCGACTTCTTGTGCTTCCTTAAAACTAAGCCTATAAGGAGGCTTACGTACTAGCTTTAAGCCAAGCATCACTTCGATTGGATGCTCAATATCACAAATAAGAGGTAATCCTTCCAATAATTCATTTGGAAACACATCTTTAAATTTTTGTAACAATTTCTTTAAGGATTCATTATCTTTTTTATTGTTAACATGCTTTGATTGAAAAGAAGTCATGTAAACACTATGCTCACTTAAACCACTTATGTTTTCACATGCAGAAAAAGAAACATCATCAAGATGCATGTAGCACAAAAAGATGTTTTCTACTTCATTAGCTTGAACAAGGCGATTGAGTTCCATAGAGCATATAAGAGGTGAGGAGGGTACGTCATGCTCACCTTGCAAGCGCACTTTCTTACCAATTCTTGGAAACAAAGGTTTAAACCTTTGGCTGAGTGGGAGCAGCCAGATTAACCACAACCTCACCTCCCTCCACGTGGGCAAAGAAGGTGGGGCTAATTCAAAATAACCACTCCTCCTTCAAGTGTGAGGAGGAGCCAAATCTCACATCTTCCAATGCAATTTTGAATTTGAATCTAAGAAGATCTCATCTCACATCTTTCAATGAAATCTTTGTATACATGCTTACATACCTATAGATACACACACTTATATATATATTATGTATGTATGTGTATCTATAGGTATGTAAGTATGTATATATAAATAGATTTATATATTATGTATGTATGTATATATAAATAGATTTATATGTATGTCGATGCCGCACACACGTCTATACAAGATTAACCACAACCTCACCTTCCTCCACGTGGGCAAAGGAGGTGGGGCTAATTCAAAATAACCACTCCTCTCTCTCTTCCCCCTGAAAGATCCCTGCCCCCTATGTGCAACGGCGAATTCGGGGTTGCTAGAGCAGCGGAAGTAGCACTTCTTGCGTAGGGCATAGCCTCTCACTCGGGGCCGTGCCCACGGATATCCGGACAAGAGACTAATCCCTCGGCTCTTCCAAAACCAAACCCGAAAAAACTTCCCTAGCCCAGAAAGCATGGGCGATTCCTCCAGGATATTTTTATTCTATAGTAGTCAAGGTCATCACTTAGGGTCATTTGCTTTGCAAAGGTTTTGGGTAGCCGACTGGATGCGCTGGCTGTGCTACCTGCGTTGGCTGCGCTGGCCGACGTGTTGGCTGGCTATGGTTAGCCAATTAAACTTGGCTACTCAGCATTATGGCCTGCACTGTGGGAGTCACGTTGTTCACGATTTGCCTTGCTTTATTACGATTATAACAATCGATGAGATGGCGGCTGGTTCTTGCGCAGTTAAGTGGACACAATTCACAACTTCAGCGATGGGAATCGAGATGCTCTCATACCAGTGTAAGGCAACCTACAACTGCACTTCTTCTTCTTCTTCACTCACAAGGGGTGCCGAGAGCTCTCTACTCCATCCAACCACAGCTAAAAGAGACACACCTCCAAGATTGGACCCCAACTCTTTTAATAGCATATTTCTCTTCAAATGTGCCCTGTTACTCTCAATAGTGTCGTGTCACTCTTGGGTTCACACCTGGTTACTCTCAATAGTGTCGTGTCACTCTTGGATTCACACCTGGTCTTTTTGGCTCCCCTAAACCCCGCTTTTGCCTAAACACGACGGTCGAGCTCTCTAGGCTCCCACTAATTCCGTTGTCATGACAAACTATATTTGGTCTATCTAAAAGTAGCAATTTCAATACTAACTATTGATTACATCATCATTTCAAATAATAGCTTCATAGAATTTCTAACATTTTTCAATGAAAAAATTCGTATCTTCTTTCTTGATTTATTGATATTAATATTAAAGAATAATTTAAAACTTCTTTTAAATGATGACCAAGCTAATCTGGTCACCGTTCTCTTGTGGAGCTTGCAACGGGAGGGTTGGAGCCACATTAGGAGCATTTTCTCTACATTTTGGCATTTTTGGGATGGGGACATCTTGATCACCACCTCTTAGTGCTCGACGCTGCGATCACAATGCTTTAGTCGGATCTCAATTCTGAGATTGTTTGCTCATTGTATGAGCAAAAAATCGGAGCGTGTGAACCTCCTCTAAGCTGAAAAACCTCTTATTAAAGTCTATGCAAATGGGGGGAGGAAAATTGTGACATGTCCTAAAGGGAAAAAATGTAATGGGTGTCGAGTGCAGCTTAGGGGTGTACTCTACACAATGTACTGCTGGCCATGGAGTACCCAAGGGTTTATATTATAGGTGTAGGGTACGGTTGTGTACTCTACACAATGTACTGCTGGCCATGGAGTACACAAGGGTTTATATTATAGGTGTAGAGTACATTGTGTACTCTACACAATGTACTGCTGGCCATGGAGTACACAAGGGTTTATATTATAGGTGTAGGGTACGGTTGTGGGTACATAGCGAAGTACGGGTGAAGGAACGATGTACCATCAAAGTGCACCGGTCTCACTGGTTTGCATGAGCTTGGGGAAAGGTACGGTGGCGGTGCACATATGCAAAGGTGTGGTATGCATGTACCCTTTTGTCCACCAGAGGCAGCATAGACGTCCACATGGCGGTACCTGTGGACCATACAATGGGTGGTCAGCCTTTGGTCCTTACGCGGCCATTGTACGAGCACCCTAGTGACTGTGTACGGTCTTTTTGGACGGGGTTCCCGAATTTGGGGCGCCGATGCCAGAGCACCTGAGAGACGAAGTTTTTTTCTAGCAAAAATGTCCGGGATGTTCCCTTGGTTATTGGGATGCAGACCGTCCGTCAATCGGACGCCCGCTTGTGCATTTATTAAGGTTAAAGATCGTCGTTTTTAAAACTGAAAATAACTAAAATTCACGTATAAGCTTGATCCGGTGTCCGTTTTGGATGCTGTAAAATCCTATATTACGATAAAATCGTGCGCATATTCCAAATTTGGACTCAGAATTTGAAGATTCTAAGTGGAAATGGCTCATTTAATAAAATCACTTATTTTTATACCATAAAAACTCATAAATTCATCTATTATTTTACAGGAACATTTTTTTAATGAAGATGGGCATGCTACAAATTGCTCTACAAAATGGTGTGGATACAGTGAACAGAATGTGGTCTCGCAGTAATCTTGCTCACCAATGGATATGCTTTGATCTCACGTCCATAGGGTTAGAAGTTGTAACACCATGGGGCCTCGTGTGTATGACCCACTTGTGCTGAATTGTTGACAATTGCTACATGTGAATTTAAGGTGTAGGACAAGTATTCCCAGGTGGAATTTTTGAGAATATAAATGCAGTTATGGAAAAAATGGATTTAGGGTTCCAGAGTTTAGGGGATTCATGTCAAACAAAGCTCAATTAAAGTAGTTGGCTATCCACATTGTATATGATGGGATGGTCCAAAAAATGTGCTAGAAGGGAAAGACCAGGAGACGTATCAAGCCTTAATTCCAACAAGAGCATAAAATCTTGTGCAGAAATGATCCATCAAAGGTAGTTGCAAAAAACTGCAAGAAGGAGATTAGATGATGGAAAAATCATGTCATCAAGGAAGAGATACCATGCTTGGATACTTGGTTGGCAGGGTGGGAAGTGAGAGTTTTCCATTGGGGTGCATGGCTACTCAAGAAGTTGGACACAAGACCATTTGTGCCAAATATGAATTTGTCAGAGAATAAACACTTCAATATGAGAGCTACACATGGTTTTAGAACACAAATTTCATTGTATGAGGCATGTGTTGTTTGCTAATCTTGCAAAGGCTGCATTACAGAGCTCCTAGAGTATGGAAGGCCTATTGAAGGATAAGATGGAGTTTTAGAACACAAATTTCATTGTATGAGGCATGTGTTGTTTGTGCTGATCTTGCAAAGGCTGCATTACAGAGCTCCTAGAGTATGGAAGACCTATTGAAGGATAAGATGGAGTAATTGTAAATTTTTGGGCTTGTTTTGGATACACAAGGGAGCTGTCGCCAAGGGGTCAAGGAGGGGATCAAGGTTCAACAAACTATTCCTCATGTGATAAATCATGGGCATCCCTACTATAGAGACGGAAAAGTGGTGAGATGGAGAGGAAAATTGAATAAAGAGTTCCATGACTGTATTGAAAATGCAAAGAGCATAATTTCAGAGGTAGTTAACGAAGTACACATCTTTTATGTTAGCATAGAGGGCTCAAAGGCTAAATACATAAATTACTATATGATTATCTCATAATTTCTAAGGTACACGTGTGAGGACTTCATGGTTAGATGCACAAGAGCTTTTCTATTTTGAGAGTTGGAATTAGATGTTCCAAAATGTTTTATAAGTTTTGAGTGCATACTTATAACTATGGCATATTAAAGAATGGTCACATGTGTTTGGTATTCTTTCACTAACAGCTATTTGTATGTGTGTGGTTTTCCTACCTTAATTATGCTTACATTGCAACAAAGGCTCAACAAGGGTACAAAATTATGTGTGGGTCCTTAAAGTTAATTCTTTCAAGTTTTGCAAACTCACTTGTTGTTTCATCAAAATTTTAAGGATCAAATAATTGAAGGGGTTTATGAATGTGAATATTCTAAGACTTCAACTTTTTGGGGCATAAACAACTTTATGGGAGGGCTCCCATCGATCACAGCATCGTAGTAAAAACATATATGTTGATGATGAGTGTGAAGATAACTAGTGAGCTTTGTCATTAATGCCTTGGCATTTGATCCATGTTTCATAAATATAGAAATGGCAGTACTTTACTATAACAATGAATTATGATCATTGTTAAGGTGTGGATGTTTTCATATGTTACTTTATAGATTATACAAATAAGGTTTTAGATTGTTGCTTTCTAGATTGCACAAATAAGGTTTCGGAACTTATGCATATTACATACTTATAAGGCAAGGCAGTTCAAATTAGAACATGAGTAGAATGAGATTAATGTGAAAATAGATGTGAAAAAGTATTTATATTTTCTATAAAAAGAAATCATAAATTACTAATAATTAAATATAAAAATGCTATTATTGATGCCTTACATCAACATGTACAAATAAGGTTTTAGATTGTTGCTTTAAAAATTACAAATTATGTTTTAGAATTTATGTGTCGAGAGTACCATCTTGATCTACTCTACCAAAACCTTATTTGTACATCAACATGTACAAATAAGGTTTTAGATTGTTGCTTTAAAAATTACAAATTATGTTTTAGAATTTATGTGTGGAGTACCATCTTGACCTACTCTACCAAAATTGTTCCATGTTGAGATTCATGTCATCATTCTATTTTATTTATTTTTGCTATGATTGAGTTCATATATCAACTGTATGATCGAAATATATCTAATGTGCTTTCAAGATTGTACATACAAGGTTTCAAATTGTTGCTTTCTAGATTGCACAAATAAGGTTTCTAAAGTTAGTTATGCGTGTTACACTGCTTGAAAGTTGTGAGGCAAGGCAATTCAAATTAGAACATGCAGTAGAATAAGATTAATGTGAAAATGGAGATTCAATAATACATCATGTCAAGCACCATCTTGACCTACTCTACTACTACAATTTATGAAGTGTATGATCCTAATATATCCAGTGTGGTTGTGTATATTTTTGTTTTTCTAGCGGGGGTCAGAGATGTGGTTGTGTATTTAATGAGAATGATGTTGACTTGTTATCATATCATGGTGTCAATAAGACAGTTCATTTCTCTCACGACCACTCGATTTTCATGTCTCGCTCATTTTTTGTTGCTCGGTGTTTTGACTGCCTCTCGTTATGACTTGCAAGAGCACCATTTTTGTCAATGTGCCATATCGCCTTTTGATCGTAGGATCTCACAAGACCCGCCCAACTGTATCTCTCAAGATGTCCCCCCTACACCTCTTCCTCTTCTCCTAGGTGGGGCAGGTTGTGCCTTGCTATGAAGAACCTCCAAGATGTACCCACCTTGCAGTGAGCACAAAACTCTACAATTGCTGCCTGCTAGCGGCGATCCCAAAGCTAGGTGGAGATGGGTAGAGCAAATGCAGAACGGGGCAAAGGAAGCGAACGTGGCAAAAGCTCAACGCTAGCGCCGCTAGGTAGATGGGCAGCGATGGTGCGCCCTCCAGTAACACCACCCAAAAACGGTGGCAAGACGGGTGACAACGGTTCTATGCGAGCGACAAGTGGTGCCTCTCGACTCTGAAGCAACAACGTTGGGTTCTGAACCGACAGGTGTGCACTTGGATGTGGGTGACGACGAGCTATGGGTGGGCAACGAGTATGGAGACTCGGGGGCCATGCTCTAACACCAAATATTACGGTTTTATGGCTATGCAGAGCAACCTCCAGCAAGTGAAGTTGGCAATGGAAACTTCATTAACTGAAGTAAAAGCCCCTAAATCAAAGCCCCAAAGGGGTACAACCTTAAAGTGTCATGTGTCCCTAAAAAAGGTGCGTCTCTTAACCACTCAAACTATAATGCTATAAGGCCTATCTGCCTAACACTAATTCCTCCCAACTCCTACATACATTTCCCCTACAAATGTATCTCCTACACTAAAAGGATAAACTTTCACCAAGTACAATTGAGTGTTTCTTGTTTAGATGGATACATCTGACATTGCTGTTGATTATGTTCTTGTACAGCCAAGACCAGATAACATAAATCTCCTATGCCAGCACAAGGCTATCAAAAGCCAAGAAAAATTATCCAACCACCAATTTAAAAAACATGGGAACGATGTATGCTCTGCACATATTGACAAAATATTTTCTTTGAAATAATTCTTTTGTATGTCAATCAGAAGTTTGTTACAGCATACCACCTTTAACTTGCACATCAATCTAGTGAGTGATAATTATTAGATTTCAAAATCATATATAAACCAAGCACTCAACAACCAATCGTTTATCCAAAGTATATCTTCAAGCTCCCGACCAATTAATACTGCCTAGCATCCCCTTGTTCTAGATCATCGCAGTGGAGTGGTCTGATAATATGTTTGAATTTTTTACTTTTACTGAGGATGACAGAAGACTAGCACCAAACAAGAATCCCAATCTTATAGTAATACCAGACAATTCTATAAAATGGGATCAGATCATATAATCAAAGGCGGCAAGAGCAAGTGGCTATCGTGACTCTTTAAGACTTGATTGGTGTCAAAAGCCCTGCCTTGAATTACTGAGACTTGTTTGGGGTCAAAGCCCTACCTTGAACCAAGTATTCAAGCCCCTTGTATGGTCTCTGGTCACTATAGTTTCTGATCTACTGCTTCAAAAGCTGCTGGCCATTGCAATGGCACGCAATAGCTTCTTCTACTGATCCAATACAAGTGTCCTATGTGAATGAGCCAGCCAGATCTGTAAAGGGCCTACCTATATAATTAGTAAACACATACGTATGTCCTTTCACACTTATTTCAAAAACACATTCATATTCAATCTCGCCTTAAGAGATTTTAAGCAAAGCAGGCAGGAGTTTGTATGGTTGTCAAAGAATAAAATCCCTCAGCACGGCAAATGGCATGCGCGGATCTTTTTATGAAAACATGTCATATCAATAATCAGCCCTCCTATCAAAAACTCTATCCTCAAAGTGGACAAACATAATAGCACCTGCAAATGAAGTCATTTACTGTGCATTGCCATGGGAACATCCGCAGCCACAAGATTATAAAGAATATCCCACTGTTATCTTCATGCAAATTCCGCCTGAAGAAAAGTACTCTGATGTGGCTAGCTTGGCTTTCAAAAGATTTGCGAAGTCACCCAAAGCCAAACTCAAAAAACACTGCCAATCCTTCAAAACAACCAAGATGGGCTAGCACTGGTAACAGCCCCTATGACACTTTGAATCCTCTTGAAGGCTGCTTCCCCTCCATTGCATCCTTTTTTAACTTGCAGCTTGTACAAAGAAACGGCCCTTCCAACATCCGATTGGTCATGGAGAAAAAAGAGCCAGCATGAACAGAAATCCCATCACTTAGGGTTATATGGATCTGACAAATGGCACAGTTGAATATGCCTGAAGAGGGATCTGACCCAAGCCTGCGGATCAACCTAGCACTATAAATACCTTTAACTATATACATAAATGGCACCCATCCAAAGATAAGACGGTACGAACCTGTCAGCTAACATCGCAGAGCCCTCTTCAAAAAGCTCTTCAACAATGCCCACTTCTCCTGGCTTGTTAGCTACTACAGCTGTTGATTCTTTAGATCTCCACCCAAACAACCACGACTTGAATTTGCTTTGTTTCTTAACTGGTGGTGGAGGTGGAACTGGAATATAATTTTCCGGTGGCATCAAATCTACCACAAGACATGTGGTATCATCCCGAAGACCTCGAATTCTTAAAGATTCCTGCAATGAAGAATTGATGGGATGCAAGGGCTAAGACAAACTATGAATCTAGCTGCACTACCACCACCTCCTTCCACAACTCAAATGAGACTCAGGCAAGGCAAAAAGTTTTACCAACCTTTACAACTTGCCTAGCAGCAAGTTCAGCAGGTAAGCCTCTGCAACATTGAGCAGCCTTATCACAACTTAATGCATCCCAAACACCATCAGAAGCAATGATCAATCTTCCCCCTGCTTTTGATAGCTGAGAAAATGAATGTATGGCTAAATAAGTTATCTTGAGACAAACAAACTATGTACACACCCAAAATAAAGAAAAATGTCGACCTTAATTTGCTTCACATGGGGTATTGGTACAATAAACTCTCCCACATCAACATCACCAATTGATCTCGACAAGCAAAGGCCTCCAGGCCAGCAGCGCAAAGGACCAATCTGCAAAGAGTCGCCACTTGTCAAGCACATCCCAGGCAAGACAAAAATCTCACACAAACTCGTTAGACTGTAGAAGGGATAAAATCCATGCCTCTAGTTAGATAAGAGTTATCCTGTCACCATGACTTGTGGACGCAGAGGGGGTATACATGGTATCATAATGCAGGTCATGGACAACAACCTTTATCACATGGTTGATGGATAGTAATCAGTTTAGGCGCAACCACTATTATTAACAGCTAAGTGCAGTTCACTCAAGTTAGGAGCCAGTCAAACAAGCCGAGTCCTTATCTGAATCTTGGTCAGAGAATTTATGACAGCCACTCAATCTGTGAGGACATGTCAATAGAATTATACCAAACGAAAGTTCACGTTATTTCTTAAACTCAACAAAAACCATTTGATCTTACTCCATGAAAGCCTATTAACTAAGCTTCAAATCATCGCCTCCATCATGCATAGCATAGACTACATGTGGTTATTAGTGTGATTGAACTAAATAGCCAGCCATTCAACCAATCATGTAAATGCCACGCCACCCGAACAAGTACAAGCACATTGTCAAATAGAGCAGACATCAGAGGTGGATATTCTGTGTGGGCGACTCCTGGAAAAGGAAGCACAGCTAAAATCTCTTCACGACAATGCTATGGTTCAAAAGGTAGCTATATCTCAGATTATTTCTTCTTCCCTTAATGAAGATTTTATGAAATTTGCCGAGGAAAAGGGTGTTAAGCCAAGAGAGCTAGACTCGTTTTTTTCTCATAAAGATGGGCGATATCACTGCCAACAATCAAGGTGTGCTTGCCTTCAAGAGACCCCTGCAGTTAGATCCTAAGGGAGCTGCTGATACCAGGATCAAACCCCTGGCAAGGAATGTGGAGAATTAAACTTCTTCGTTAGATGCCTCCACTCCTTTGCAATCTCGCTCTCTACTTCTTCCTTGCTCGGAAGCTAATAGCCGAGAAAGGGAAAGGACACATCAGCCCCAACCTGAAGACAAAGGCAAGTGCAAGCTTGAGAAAGACTCTCACCAACAGAAGCTGATCAAAGAGTTTAAAGCAAGAGATAATATGGTGAGTTCAAGGCAAAGTTCTAAACACAGATCCTACCTTCTAGCTTCAAGAAGCCAGTGGTACTGGTTCTCTCAGAGAGAGGGTGAAGGTGTGAGAACATATGCCAGCTTCTAGAAGGTTTACCTTCAGGTAGTCCCATTCATAACCATTCATGAAGATGAGCACAAGCACAAGTTACCTTGCCCATCATCCACAAAGGATAACAAATCTATTCAGAAGTTAACAAACTCTTTCCTCTCTGCCAAGAAGTTGCGTATCAAATGGGCATTGATGCAAGTTTGCACAAGGCCAAGAACAAGGCTGATTTTTAGCAAAGGAAAGGTAGACAGCCACCTTCAAAGGAGTCTCATGATGACGTAGGCTCACATGACTTTTGTTGGACTACTTCCACTGGCACTTGAAGGTAGAACAAATCAGCCAGCAGTAGAGCAAGATTTGCAACCAAATGGACAGCATGTGGATGCTCAAAATCAGCCCATTGCATATGATAATGTGGAGGACATTGTGAGGGAAGAGAGGACAGCCTTATAGGAGGCTAGATCAGTCCCCAGGTGGCTGGTCCGTACTTTGCAAGAGAGAAAACTCTTTGCTCCCCTCAGTAGCAGGACAGGAGCTGGTTCTAGAAGCTCAAGAGAACCACATCATGCTGATGCCGCTTGGATGAGTGGTCTTTGTGATGCAGATGAGCCTAACTCCTTTGAGGAAGCCCAAGAAAATGAACATTGGATGAGAACCATGCACAATAAGATGGATGCCATACATAAGAATGGCACACGGGATTTAGTTGACTTGCCCTATGGCAAGAATGCTACTGGTATGAAGTTATGGCAGCCATAGGCATGCCCCAAAAAGGTGGAAAACCTATCCTACCTATGCTATTGTGACCCAACACTGTGAAGGTGTCAAATGATCAAAAGAACGCTTGGCTGAGCCTTATATACGCATTTTGGACACCTATTCATGCTAGCCAATTGCTGTCAGCCAGCCTTAATGGACATAAATCCATTAAATGCTGCCGACCAGCCCAAAATGGCTTGCACACTTAGCCAACCAAGTCTTGATCCGTAGGGTGGATGTCCCCTATCTCCACACATGGTCTCCCATACCTGAATCCTCCTCTTCCTAGCAACCTTTTCACTGAAAACCTTGCCTTAGGTCTATGATTCCACTCCAAAGTTTTTGATGTAGATATGTGTATCTGTTCCACTTGTCCCCTGGCTCTTCATACCCTGCTCCTAAACACTTTCTTTGGTCTTCTTTTCCCGAATATTGAGTCTAGCGTCCTCACTCCACCCCTTGGATGATCATCATCCATCCCTTGGAACCATTTTCCCGAAAGCCTTTCTTGGTATGCCCTAAGCGGCATCAGATTCACAAGGCTGCCATTCTCCTTGGGTCTTGTGGATCACCACCAACCAACCTCCTCGAAACTTCTTCCATGTCTCTCCTTGGACTGTACACCTTCATTTAGAACACCATTAGTGCTTAGCATTGCTGAACCTGACGATGAAACAATGTTGCCACTCCACCAAAAGATCAAGCCACGCGCAATGGTTTCATCCATGCGCGATGCAGTAGGGGTAGGTGGGACATGGGCAACAACAATATCTCAGAATCAGCCTGAAGCTCTGGTACCAATGTTACATGCCCAGAAGCTCTGTGTCTTCTTTCAACCCTAAACACCTTTCATAGGAACATCTTGATGCAAAACGCAAAGAAGAGATGGAGAGAAAAGAGAGAGAGAACTATATTTTCAGTATATTTATCTAGTACAAAAAGTTTACATAGTTCTAGCAGCCATAGGCATGTCCCCAAAAAGGTGGAAAACCTATCCTACCTATGCTACTGTGAGCCAACATTGTGAAGGTGTCAAATGATCAAAAGAACTCTTGGTTGAGCCTTATATAGGCATTTCGGACACCTATTCATGTTGGCCGACTGCTGTCAGCCAGCATAAATCCATTAAATGCTGACAGCTAGCCTAGAATGGCCTGCACACTTAGCCGACCAAGTCTTGTTCCATGGGGATCCTTTCTGGTATACTCCTGTGCCCTGCTCATGCCCTAAATGGTCTGTTTATCTGCTGCCCTTCAGGGATTAGCATGTCCATGTTCATGCACATGACAATACATATATATATATATCACCATGAGGTATAAAATAGGCAAAACAAAAGGGAGCCGTCCCTCAAAAATGGTGTGTATATGTGTGTGTGTGTGTGTGTGTGTGTGTACACACACACAAAACAATATACTTTTACATGTATATACATGTGTATGTAACAACTCATCATGATTTTCAACAGACTCATCCGTGCTCCCCACCAAGAGAGCCTGAAAATTTAGCTGCTATCACATATGCTCGTTTAAGTACCAAAAACCTTAGCTCAAGTAGATCAACCAATAAGACATGCTTTTTACCTCAGCACCACCAGCAATGCTAAGCCTGCCAACTTCACCGCCACTCTTTGTTACGCGGTCCCTTCTGCAAATTTTCAAAACGAATACATTTGATAAATTTGACTAAATAACGCACAAACAATTTGAAAAAACATATAAGTATAAATGCAGTCCATCTTACTCTTCTTCATTGTCCTCCAATCTGTGATCCACGGTCAAAGTAGAGATCTCGCCTCCTTGAGGATCAAGAATGCATCGTGAATCTCCAACTGAAGCGACTGTGACAGTCCATCTATCAACCACCACAAACGTGACCGTGGTTCCTGAGGTTTGTCCTGAGATGCCATACATAATTAACAATGGCCAATAAGATATACAGAAGATTTCATCTGCAAGGCTTCACAAGTCCAACTGCCTAAACAAACCTTTTTGCTGGAAATCTTTATCTGTCTTGACAAAACCTGCTACCAATGCTCGTGGCAGTGCTGCTAGCCACTCATCTCTACTCAAATTGGAAGAAAGGGCACTCAGGACATCGTGTAGCAGGTTCTTTTTGGCATAAATAGCAGCAGAAGCCCCATTGTGACCATCCAGTACCTAATCAGAACCAAATTTTGATATTTTTAGGGCACCAGAAAGAGTGAAAGGCTCCTCTTCACATATCCCAAGGAAAAGAGTGGAATCTTGACTTTAAAAGAGTATATTCCCACATCCACCAGCAACCACAAGTATGTGCACTCACAGCTTTGCACAGACACACACATACACTACAATGCACAGCCACGGTAAATACAGTAAAACCTCCTCCTTGACAACTTTGATTCCAAACCACTCGAATACCAGTCGTTATTGAACACAAGGAGTTTGTGAGCAACATTGTTTCAATATTATCATATATTTCAATTACAAACATCCAAGCATAGTGAAATTTTCAGTACTTTTCTCTGCCATTCATGCACTATGGACGCACTTAGATGCATATAACATACACAAGCATGCTAGCAAGACAAAGGGCAGTACACTGATGTGAACAATGTAGGTAAAAGGACCTATGACATCATTAGTTGTCATCAATATGATAAGGTAAGTAGTTTAAAGTTCATGAGTGGTGCAAGCAAAAAAAAAAAAAAAAGGATCTACGGAAGGGTAAGTAATTTTAGGTTTATGAATGGTGCAAGCAAAAAAACGGTGGCTTTGCCCAGTATTGTCATGACATTTACCATGCACAATCACTATGCCTGCAAGATTGAATGCCTATGTTAACAATAAAAACCTTCTTCTCAATCAAAGCAACATTGTGTACAAAACCTGGCTAGACATACCCCGAAGACTGCAAAGGTGGATGATCCATCTCCAGGGACTCGCTGGCAGTCTGTTTTCACCAGGGTAAAATCTTCTCCTTTCTTGGCTTGAAATGCCTCCCCATATCGTATGACTGGGGTTTCTACTTTGTCATTTTCGAGCTCAAGCTTTAGCAGCGAGGCTAGAGGTACCATGTTGTCTGCCCTTTTATGGCCTGAGCTGCCCCTTTGCTTGGTCTTGTAACCATGGCGCGATCCCATGGTAAATATACCTAGCTCAGAGCAACATCTAGGGCGGCGTGCAACGATAAAATCTCTAAGGTTTGCAATGATCTACACATTCACTATGGTTTGTGATCATCAAAAGACTTGGACGTTGTTGGAGGCCTTTTGCACTCTGATAACAAGAAGAACAAAGATCCTCTGAGAAAAATGAAAAAAAACCTAAAATCTTCGTTCTGTCGGCACAGCCGTTGCTGGAGTCAACACTGATCCTCCTGATACCTTAACATTCTTTATCAAAGCAGAGGAGATCCGTCCTGAGAATGGGCGTAAGGATAAATCTTTCGCTTAATCAAATCAGCAGCAACTAACCAGTAGAGAAATTTCAAAAAAAACAAGTATTCGGCAGAGAATGGTTGCAAGAAACCCTCAAAATACAGGCCTGCAGAGCTCTCGCCGGCGGGGACTACGAGAGGCCGGATGTGTACGGAAGGCGAGCTTAACGATTTATTGGAAGCTTTGCAGTTCCGGCAGCAGAAGGGAGAGGTTCGGACAGCAGATTCTGCCTGCTAGCGTTTCTATTGTTAGGGTTTCTGCGATTAGGATTGCGGTTTCCTGCTGCGAGGGTTAGGGTTTCTGCAGAAGATCGCTATCTGGAGCTTCGCGCAGAAGACAGAAAGGCAACAGAAACTGATGAGAATCTGCAGGGAAAGAGAACTTGAATCTTGACCTCTAAAAACAAGTATGCCAGCATGACATAGAAACGCCATACTTGTATGTACATATTATATATAGAGAGGGGGATAAAGTCGAACCTTTTAAAAAAAACACATATTTGACATAATTAGCCAACAAATATATATATATATCAAATATTTGACATATATACATATATTTATATATTTGTTGGGTGATTATGTCAAATATTTGATCCTATCATATATATATATATCAAATATTTGACATATATACATATATTTATATATTTGTTGGGTGATTATGTCAAATATTTGATCCTATCCTATGATAGGATCAAATATTTGACATAATCACCCAACAAATATATAAATATATGTATATATGTCAAATATTTGATATATATATATATATTTGTTATATTTGTTGGGTGATTATGTCAAATATGTGTGATTGGGTGATTAAAAAATATATATTAACACATATTTGACATAATCACCATTTGACACAATCACCCAACAAATATATATTAACACATATTTGACATAAATACATATATATTTGTTAACATAAATACATATATATTTGTTAGGTGATTATGTCAAATATGTGTTAATATATATTTGTTGGGTGATTATGTCAAATATGTGTTTTTTTTTAAGGTTCAACTTTATCCCCCTCTATAATAATAATTATATATATATATATAATTATTATTATTCCCAAAAAATAATAAAATTAACACTATTACTTAAATAACTTTGATGTAGGTGAGCTACAATCCTTGCATTCACCAAAATCCACTCCAACACACCTAAATCCATTACAACATTGCTCCTCTACCTCACTCAATTATTTGTGAATCACGCTCAAAACCAACCTTCATATATGCTACCTTCTCACCCTGGAAATTCTAGAGTCTCAGTCTCAAACCCACAATCATGTAGCTTTTGCTACACCTACTAGAGCCTAGCCCCCACACACCATGGAAACCACAATCAACACCTACTTGGCCTGCCTAGCCTAATCCACATTGATCTCCCACCACTTCCTTCATGTGAGGGATGCATTGCATCGTTGTCCATTTGCATCGCTTCCAAATGGACAGTGATGTATTGCGTCACTCTCCATTTGGAAGTGCACCAATGCATCACTATCCATTTGGAAGTGCAAAGTAGCTTGTATAAGAAACGATGTAAATTGTCTCACAATATCTCAAACACTCTTTGACTCTCGTACTTCAACTATGTCAAGCATGAAACCTGATTCCATCAACTTTTTGTGATCACCACAATTAGGATGCTACACATCAACCTCAAGCATTTTTTAGGTAGACACTGGGACAAAATAAACCCATTACATTTGCTACCCACTATCATATAGCTTCTCCACAACAAAAACTAGGCCAACACCTACTAGGGCCTAACCCCACACCATGGAAACCAAGTCAACACCTAGTTAGCATGCCTAATCCTTACTGATCTCCTTACCACTTCCTTCAAGTGATGGATGCATGGATTTTATGAGATTCAACTAGCAGAGACAATTGTAAACTATCTGTCCCTCAATATCTCAACTTCTCAATCACTCTCATACTTTGGTTATGTCAAAGGCTAATATGAATCTTCTTCCATCAACTTTTTATGATCACAATAATTAAATTAGTAAATTGACTCACTTCAACCTCAAGCAACATTAAGGTAGACACACTATGATAATTAGGTTAATTCACATCAACCTTGAGTAGCATTAAGGTAGGCACACTATGAAAATTGTTGTCATGATGGTGGGGCATAATGAATCCATTATGTAGGTATCCACCTCTGCTTATTCACATCTTAATCTGTAAGTCAATTATTGTGAAATAGTGGCGCTGCCACATGAGCAATGTACTTTGTTCATATCTAAAAGAGATTGAAATGTTGAGAATGTCTTTGTCGATAAAAATGATAACATCAACACAATTACAAAGGTGTGAAAAACATACAATATATTGGATTATTATAACAATAATACTAATGCAACCACACAAATGTAAGTGGTATCCTAGTTGATTCCACCTAGCTTTGCATCTCTCTCTCTCTCTCTCTCTCTCTCTCTCTCTCTCTCTCTCTCTCTCTCTCTCTCTCTCTCTCTCTCTCTCTCTCTCTCTCTCTCTCTCTCATTGAATTTTGTTTCATATATGGATGCTTTGTGGGCACTTGAACCTTGATAAAGTACATCTGGTACATCTTGGTGATAATTGGAATCTTGGTTGAGGAGAAATCAACATTTTGGTGCTATCAACATTTGGATGCTTTATGTTTTCATTTTATGACTAAGCTTAGCCTCAAGATTTGGTGGTTGGAATCTCCATACTATTTCTAAGGTTTCTACAAATTTCCAATTTTAAATTTAAATGCTACAATTTATCAAATTGGATTTCTCTTCCTTGTTTTCTATAAACTATTTTTAATTATCACCTTCTCTCCTTCAACTTGCCCCTGAATGGAAAGAGATGTAAAATCATGTATATTTACATCATCAAAATTTTGTAGCCATGAATAAGACATTGGTGTCAATAGACATGCTAGAGTTTGGGTGCTGGAGATAGTATGAAAAAGCAATTACCACTACAATCCTACCTTGTAGCTGTCAAAAAGTGTGTTTAAGTTGCTTGGATGGGCAAATCATTCCATTAGAATACCTTTGTATGATTAGGAGGATCTTCTTATGATTACATAATCCTTGTACCTCTTTTTGAAATGGAGTGATTGTTAATGATGATAAACTCTATCAACGTGTTAATGGTCCCCCCCAACCCCAACCCACCCACCAATGGGGTATGATAGGACAAGGAAAGCATGATACATTATGCCTATAGTATTTTTTCTTAGCATATGAACTACTATTAAGTCTACAAGTTAACAAGTTGATTAATATTTTACAAGGATAAAAAACTATTGTATTTTTTCTTAACATATGAATTACTATTAAGTCTACAAGTTAGCGGGTTGTTTAATCTTTTATAAGGATAAAAACCTTTAGTGGATGGTGTGCAAGCAAGTAACATGACTCTCTTTTATGTGTTCCATGACATTTGGTAGCAACTCTAACAATCCTCCCCTAAAGCTTATAACTCTTCCACCACTTGCTCTAGCATGTCCATGTTTTAATCCAATCCACTAACCCCACTCTACTCTATGCTGTTGTTGACCTCCATATTAGGTTAGAGTGATTGAAGAAGATATAAAAATGAGAACTTGAGGAAGTGGTGGAAGAGTCAACTCTATCTCCTACAAATGAGCTATAATAACCAAAATCTTTTGATGGTATAGGGCCTAGCCTAGCATGACCTTAAAAGAGGAAATTTGGTTGTATTAGAAAAGAAGGAAAGCTTAATCAACCTCTTTTTTTTAATGGCTAAGTAAAAACATAAGGCCACTATGTGAAGGTTTTCTTTTAATTGATGTGTCTTAATTACCCCCTCTCTTACAACTGCAGAATTATTTATGCTATACAAGAAAAAATAAAGGGAAATTTGTAAAAATAACCTATATTATGACATATAAAAATTAATGCAACTTTAAATTCACTTTTCATGATTAGAATCTTGACTTTTATTGTTACAATCAAATCAAACATTTATTTGACCTTATATCACTTTAACAAATATCACTGACGATCACCAATCCAATTGATTACATATATTCTATGTATAATCTACACATTCCAATATTTAGAAAAGTATTATTACATAATTTAATACATACACATCGAATGCACATGCCTTTTTCCCCAACCTATTTGTTGAAATAAGGAATTGGGCATATATATGCCACTCACTTAATTACAACTCCTATCTTCTTAGTGATTTCATGGTTTAGTGACCTGTCTTGTTATGTATTTCTGATCACATAAATCTTACAACTCATGAGCAAATGATCACATAGATCTTACAACTCATGAGCATGTAGGTAAGTTAATAAGCTTATGAAGATAAATAAAGGGAAAATTGTAAAAGTAACCTAGTATAGTATGACATATAGAAATTAATGCAACTTTAAATTCACTTTTCATGACTAGAATCTTGACTTTTTATTGGTCACAAGTAAAACTTTATAACACTTTACCAAATATCACGCACTAATCCAGTTGATTACACATATTCTATGTATAATCTACACATTCCGATATTTAAAAAAGTATTATTATATAGTTTAATACATACACATCAAGTGCACATGCCTTTTTCCTTAACCCATTTGTTGAAATAAGAAATTAGGAATTAGGCATATATAGGTCACTCACTTGATTACAACTATCGTCTTAGTGATTTTGTGGTTTAGCCACCACTATCTTGTTATGTATTTCCTCACTTTTGGTAGCAAATGATCACATAGATCTCACAACTCATGAGCATGTAGTTAAGTTAATAAGGTTGCAAGAAGAGTTCCTTTACTTTAAATGCTTCATGGCATACTAGTAGCGTATTGTTTTTAATGAAAGTGCATTTTTAAGTATCAACATGATTGAAATTTTAAAAGCCAACAACCATTTATATTTCAAAGATAAAATTCTAACACTTTTGAAGCTCCCAAAGAAAAAAGAGAAGACATAGGCTATAATCAATGCTTTATTCTCTAAGCCCAACATGAAACAATATCTTTGCATTTCTTTGATAATTAACACATCCTATAATAGTATGAAACAATGATATACACAACTAGATTAGCATTTGCAAGGTCAAAATTTTTGAGTGTAATGTTTTTCATCTTATAAGCAATGTAATAACACTTGTTGATGATAATAATAAAAAAAGATGTAAAATAATTCACCAGACAAAATCAAACATGAAGCTACATATACAAAGGTGAATCAAGAAAATCATTTCACCCAGTATAATTGTAGGATCACTTTTAAAGTACCTTACTTGCGACAAAATACTACATGCAAGCAAAAAATATCATCATTCTAGATTAAATATAGTTCCTTGTGTGATGATTGAATAATCGAATCTTAAAAATGATAATGACCAAAGTTCCTAGAGTTTGATCACCACTAAAGGGACATAAAAAATGACTAAGACTGATATGCACTATTACTTGTCAAAGCGCGTGACTAAAGATGAAAGATTTTTTGGTGCACATTTGTATAGTGTTTATGGTAAGATTCCCTCTCACTGCTATATCATAATTGCTACTACTAACTAGGAAAAAGTAAGGGTCACAACATGAATAAATAAGAAAAAAACTCTATGTGCAGACATCTTTACAAATGTGGGCATTAAGGCATCAAAATACACTCATGGGCATTGACATGGAGTTTAATAATTGTAGATATCATTCTAGTCAAAGTGAGCTCCTTCTTTTATAAAGCACTTTTCCTTATTTCATAACATTTTTTTTAAAATGTGACTTAAAACTCTAGTATTTCCACTTGTAATTATTAACAAAGGTACCCTTATTGCTCCATTGAAAAAAATAATGAACATATTTGTTTTGCTCTACCCTTTTTTGGGGCTAAATGTATCAACTATGTCCACCATTATGCTATCATTTTTACATAATCCTTTTAGGTAACTTTGTTCCTTTTCCATCTTCACATCTCTCACATTTTTCAATGTAACTAGAAACCAAAGAAATCATCATATAGGCTTTTATTTGACAAGCTATAAAGTCTTCATGCTTCCATAGTGACTTGTCATAACTCCTTGATGAGCATCCATTATATTTCATAATTGTTTCCCATTTGAAATAAAACCATTTTTAAGAGTATGGTTTTTGCATCTTGAAGATATGCTTGTTGGCAAAGTCTGTATGCTCCAACAAAATCTATCATTTTCTGCATAAAACCTCTCATCTTTAACTAACATGTAAGGCCATTCTTTTTTTAAAGTAAAGGCATCAAACATTTTCTGCATAAAACCTCTTATCTTTAACTAACATGTAAGGCCATTCTTTTTTTAAAGTAAATGCATCAAACACCTTGATAATGCTTAATCCCAAAGTGAGAGTCTTACAATAAACTACTTGCCATGCTTTGGCATTAAATTATTTGTACTTTGTAGATGATTCAAAAGTCATTGATCTGTATGACAAGTAGTAAATAATGCCTCTAATTCTTTACAACTTTGACTAAGTCATAAAGTACAGTATGATTTATTTTCTCATTGAAATAAGCAATTGAGTAAGAAAATCTTGAATAGGAACTTTATATGTATCACATTCCACTTCAAATCCTTTTTAGTAGTTTGCCAAGGCCGTTTACAAGTACATTAGCTATCCTTCGCTTCATTTGTTGAAATGCATTCTCCCTTCTTCATTCCATTTAGTTGTTAAAACCATTCCTTTTATTGTCACACTCAATGAAGCTCCAACTTTTCAAAAGAGCTTTGTAAACTTCATGGAAGAATTCACCATTTTATATACTAGTACTCAACCTGCGCATTGCTGCGGTATGTAAAAGACATTAAAGAAGTGAAGTGCAGGAATGGAAGCCGGAATACAAAGGGTCAAAAACGTCAACATCACATGCAGATAGATAATAGCAATCGAAGGGATTTCTTCCTCTTATTTTTTAGAAATCCAGGATTTCTCTTTTCTCTCCTCTCCTTGTGCCTTGGTTGTCCATGGTTAATATGTAACTAGTACTCAACCCGCGCCTTGCTATGGTATGTAAAAGACATTAAGAAGCGAAACGCAGGAATGGAAGCCGGAATACAAAGGGTCAATAGATTGGATTTTTTCCTCTTATTTTTTAGAAATCCAGGATTTCTTTTTTCTCTCCTCTCCTTGTGCCTTGGTTGTCCATGGTTAATATGTAATAGATAGATAGATAGATGAATTCCTAGAAGAAGAAGCATGTGGACTTGTAAGTAATTTCTATGTTACTAAAAGTAATATAAAAATACTATAATAGCCTTATCTGCAAGGAGACATGTTAGGTACTGAAGTCGTCGGAGACTGGTTGAGGATATGGATAGCCATAGCCTTATCTGCAAGGAGACATGTATAAAGAAGTGTGCCTTTAGCTCATAAAAAGTACATGTGCTGAAGTCGTCGGAGACTGGTTGAGGATATGGATAGCCATAGCCTTATCTGCAAGGAGACATGTATAAAGAAGTGTGCCTTTAGCTCATAAAAAGTACATGTGCTAATGGCTTAAGATTATATAAGATTTTTTTCCTTGCATTTGTAATGTGCTGAAAAAATATTTAAGGTATTTTCAAGGCAAAATTTTAAATTTGAAACTTTTTTGTGAAAAGGTGCCTTAATGATGATCATGGGGAAGACTATGTTTTTAGAAAATTTTTCGGACTTGATATTATTTTTAACTAGTAGATTGTGTTGAGAGTAATTTCGTATTATGAATTTGTTTAAAATCTATACGTAAAGAGAAATGTTTTTACAAAATTATCGAAAAGCCACAAAAGTTCCTTTTTCCTATAAGATAGTGTTCATGTCACTAAATTCACTCTTTCCCAAACGTGCTCACTTAGAAACTATAAAACTCTTTTAACAACCTCCACATGCTCTGAGAGGCCACCATGAGACCTCCATCAAGACTCCTAGAAGAGAATAGGGAAACTCTCCACCCAACCGTCGCCGGCTATAAGAACCCTAGCCAGCTAAAATAGCCCTGGCCATCCACACATGTCCGGACTCCCCTGAACCGCTCGACTCCCCCTAGTCCTACCCTTGTCTTGACATACTTCTCCCTTTTGGAAGAGTTTTCGTCCTCGAAAACAAAGGTAGGATATCAGGTCTTGGGAGTACTAACGTCCGTTGAACCTTCTTCCGATCTATCTTTCCACTTAACTAGACACTGCTGTCTAATTTTGTGGATGACTTGAAAATCCAAGATGTTCTTTGGCTCGTGTGGTAAAACCGGAGGCTCAATTAAATCTACAAGAACACCTGTATTTACAACATTGGCATCTTTGCCTAGTTGTTTTCGGTGATGATAACATGAAAAACTAGGTGAACCTTGGAATGTTCTGGCAGAGCTAACTTGTAGGCAACTTCACCTACATGCTTAAGTATTGTGAAAGGTCCACAATACCTCGGTTACAACTTTGTCACTTTGCCCGTCCTCAAAGTTTCTGAACTCGGGGGAACCTTAAGAAATCCTTGGTCACCTTTTTCAAATGTGACCACTCTGCGGTCTTCATCCGCATAATGCCTGTAACAATCTTGGGCCCGTTTAACATTTTTCTTAGTGATCTTCTACATATCGTTAGTGGCTAACCCACAGCTACTGGAGATCGGGGTTGAAAGCCATACATAAGCATGAAAGGACTTTAACCTTTTGAATTCCTTCAGTGGCTAACCCCACAGCTACTGGAGATCGGGGTTGAAAGCCATACATAAGCATGAAAGGACTAAAGCCTATAGCGACATGCTTCACACTATTATAGGCAAATTCTAAAATTGGTAAGTAATCTTCCCAATTCGTTTGCCGTTTACTCACATATGCCCTTAGCATATCCTTGAGTACTTGGTTGACCTTTTCTATCTGACCATCACTCTGGGGGTGGTCAGCTGTGCTCATACTGAGCATTGTGTCTAACCTTTTGAACACTGCTCGCCAGAAGTGACTATTAAACTTTTGATCTCTATCACTAACTATATTGGCTAATAGCCCATAGAGTCGATAGATATTCTCAATGAAAAGTTGAGCTAACTCTGGCATTTTCATCGTGGTTTTAGTCGGAATAAACTGAGACATCTTGGTCAACCTATCTATTACAACCCAAATGGCATCATAAAATCCATAGAGATGCTTTCCCACTTAAGTCGTTCAGCCTTATTGACCTGGCATTTTTGACAATGCAAAACATATTCTTGGACATCCTTGTGAAGTTCAGGCCAATAGAATTGCCTACTCACTAAGGCACAGGTCTTCCTAATTCCAGGATGACATGCACTTAGACTATCATGACACTCATAAAGTATTTGGTGCCTAGTGTTGGAGTCCGAGGGTGCACACACTCTTCCTTGTGTTACAAGTACCCATTATCGATGGAAAAATGCTTCCACAACGATTAAACTCATCCCTAGAAAGATAAGAGTTGGGTGTGGAACTATCATCTACACTCGCTACTACAGAGTGGTAGGGATCCCTGCATATAACAAATTTCCACACCTTTGCATATGATTGATCATGTTCGCACTTGCCTTGGAGTGAATCTAAAAATTCACTTTTCAACTCCGTGAAACTCAACGAGTTGACTTGAGGCATGCAACTTAAGGCATCAGCCCACGACATTGTATCCCCTTGCGATACCTTAGTTGAAAGTCGAATTCTTAGAGGATTTTTGCCCACTGAGCTTCACAACCTTTCAAATCAGTTTGAGTTGTCAACCATTTGATGCTCTCATGATCAAAGACAATCTTAAACTTAGCACTGTAGAGATAATGTCTCCACTCCCCTAGAGCATAAATGATGGTGTAAGGCTCACGTTCATACGCAGAATAATTATGCTAAGCTTTATCCAATTTCTTGCTCTCAAAAGCTACCGATGTTCCTCCCTGAATAAGCATGGTACCAACTGCATGGTCACTAGCATCCATTTCAACCACAGACGGTTGATTAGGATCTACTATTGCCAACACAGGTGCAGTAGCTATGGCAACCTTAAGACAATTGAAACTTTGTTGTTGATCAGCACCCCAAACAAAGTTGTGACCCTTAGATTTTAATTGGTCCGTCATAGGAACCGCTAATTACTTAGCATAAACCCGGATGAATTTACGATAGAACCTTGCTAACCCAAGGAATATCGGTAATTCCTCCAAAGTGGTTGGATGAGGCCACTTAAGGATTGCCTCTACTCTTGTAGGATCCATCTGAATTCCCTCTTTCGAGATTATGTGACCCAAATAATGGATCTCTGAGGCAAAAAACTCACACTTGCTCTCTTTAGCGTAAAGCGCATTTTGCCTTAGCAAGGCAAACACTAATCGTTAAGTGTTGCAAATGCTCTTCCTCGACTAAAGATAAAAATATCATCAAGAAATACTACACGAATTGACCAAGATACGGGCGTAAGACACTATCCATAAGCATCATAAACATAGCCGGAGCATTAGCTAGACCAAACGACATAACTAAAAACTCATAATGTCCAAATATGGTATAAAAAGCTGTCTTAGGCACATCCTCCATGCGGATGCAAACTTGGTGATAGCTCGATCTTAAGTCAATCTTGCTAAAGTATCGCGCACCTTGCAGTCGATCAAAAAGCTCATCAACTCATGGTAACGGTCTTTATCGTGATTTCATTCAAACCGCGATAGTCCACGCATAAATGCATAGACCTATCTTTCTTCTTCACCAATAAACTGGCGTCACTAGCGCTAAGCCTATATGGAGGCTTGCAGGCTGGTTTAGCATCCTTGAGAACTTCAATGGCATGTTGAACATTGCGCTCATGGGGCAAACCAGACGGCAAGTCGCTTGGAAACACATCATGAAATTCAATCAAAAGACTTTGCAAAGAATTAGAAACTTGTTGAGTGAGCTTAGGAAAAATTTGAGTTTGTTCATTATTATGCATAGCACTAACATGTTGTTCACATATGACAAAATTGAAAGATTTAATACTCAAATTGGAATTAAAATCACCACCACTAGAATCATCATGAGACAAAACTGAAGGAGACATGTAACACGAAAAGAGATTTTCTATTTCATGAGCATGTACAAGACGATCCACTTCATCAAAACAAATGAGTAGAGATGGGGGCACATCGCGCTCACCTTGCAAATGAACTTGTTTACCATTGACCTCAAAATCAAAAGTATTATCTAGATAACTATTAGAAAGAGATGGTCCTAAATGAAACAACCATTTACGACCCAAAATAACATCAACTCTAGTAATATGCATACCTTGGAAATCTAAGTGCATTTCATGTCCCTGAATAGTGAGTGGTTCTTGCTTAACCATCGTGTCCCATACATGCTTATCATGCCCATTAGCAAGAGATACCATGTATTTATGATCACTACGGCTTTGTGGCAATCTTAATTTTTTAACCAAGTGATAATTCAGAAAGTTATGTGTATCCCCATCGTCAATCATGACATGAACTCTTCGTCTATTAATGTGTACATGCATCCGAACCAAATCATAAGGCTCGAAAGAGGGTACCCACATCGTAGAGGTTACACGACACTCATGCGTGGCGTCGATATGGCATACTTGAACTTTAAAAAAATTTTGAGAAGCTTCAAGTGGCGAAAGACTTGCACCGTGTGCTTACTACCGCCCTTATCGACATCTTTGCCACGGTTCTTTGGATAATTCTATTTATTGTGATCAGTAGTGCCATATTGGTATCCAAAAATGGAAGACCACCATGTTGCTGACCCTCGGGGTGCTCGGAATCTTCTGAGGTCATGGTAATAAATCAAATTCGTATGTAAGATGAAGATTAGTACCTGATCGAAACCCGGCTCATCTTGCTATAAGTTGTCTGGCACGGCCTTGCTGTTGATTGCTCTTCGCTCTTGTGGACACTGCTCGGTGCTAGAGTTGTGGTGTTGCTTCTCTCCTTCCGATACCAGAGAGATGCTTCTCTCCTTTCGCCAATACGCGAGAGAGAGAGAGAGAGAGAGAGAGAGAGAGAGAGAGAGAGAGAGAGATGCTTCTCTCCTTTTGCCAATACGAGAGAGAAAGAGAAAGAGAGATGCTCCACCAATACGAGAGAGAAAGACAGATTACTCTCTTACACTGCTGCACAGCCAGTAAAAGCGTAGAGAGAGAGAGAGGGGGGTTGACGACCGTCGTCTGGGCTGTAGTGGTTGTCTTGCTTGTGATATGCGCTGGTTATGTGACAGCTGAGAACAGCCGTGCCATGGCTGTTATGCGCCTCCACAGCTCTGTGCGCCGACTGCAACGGCTAAGAACCGTCTGAGAACAGCGCGCTCTTGCTTGTGATATGCGCTGGTTATGTGACAGCTGAGAACAGCCGTGCCATGGCTGTTATGCGCCTCCACAGCTCTGTGCGCCGACTGCAACGGCTAAGAACCGTCTGGCGCGCTGTTCTCAGACGGTTCTTAGCCGTTGCAGTCGGCGCACAGAGCTGTGGAGGCGCATAACAGCCATGGCACGGCTGTTCTCAGCTGTCACATAACCAGCGCATATCACAAGCAAGACAACCACTACAGCCCAGACGACGGTCGCTGTTCTCAGACGGTTCTTAGCCGTTGCAGTCGGCGCACAGAGCTGTGGAGGCGCATAACAGCCATGGCACGGCTGTTCTCAGCTGTTACATAACCAGCGCATATCACAAGCAAGACAACCACTACAGCCCAGACGACGGTCGTCAGCCGTTGGACGGCTGTGTTGCTGTTAAAAAAAACGTGAGAGGCTTATGTTATACTCCGACTGCAGATGGTTATGGCCTATGCGGCGCTGGCTACTGAGATCCTGTGGTCGGCTGTTGTCTCACACCACAAACTGGTGTGTGCCTCTTTCTTCCACTACTTGGTGCGGATTATGGGGTGAGGGTTATGTTGATGCAAACAAGGAGATGATGGCGCAGTTGGCTAACGCGTAGATCGCATAGCTCTGATACCAGTGAGAGGCCACCATGAAACCTCCATTAAGACTCTCCACCCAACCGCCAAATATAGGAACCCTTGCCGACTAAAATAGCCCTGGCTGTCCACACATGTCCGGATTCCCCTGAATCGCTCGATTCCCCCTAGTCCTACCCTTGTCTTGACTAAACGTTCAAATTAAAGATACTTAAATCAACTAAGTAAAGTCTCAACACATTGTGACCAAAAAAATAGGAATAAAGTTCTTATAACTTGGGGTATAGGATAATTGAACTTGTGTGAGAGGGTTAAGAGGTAAGTGTTAGCTTAGGAATGAGACTTGAATAGCCATTATGAATCATGGGTGACGATTTGTTCCTAGATTCATGGCATCATGTAATGCACTAAATGCTAATGGAAGAGAGTATGATCAGGATTACCCCATCAAAGATCAAGAGAAGAAAGCAATATACAACTTTGTGTAATTCATCTTTACAATTATGTGTAGTCTTATGAGTGTTGTAACATTCAATAATTTGTGTATCGCATAATCTTGAATGTCTCAATGATGGTTGGTACGTAAGTATCGTTAATGTATAACTCATAATCCTTGTGTTGGTTTATCTACCAACACTTTTTGAAATCCTACTGGGATCGATTACTCAAACATGCTCTAGTTGATGTTCTAAGAATTATGCAGTCTTCTACATGGATTTGACTTGGGTGGACAATCGGTTGGTCATCATAAGATGGAGTGTCTGGTGTGGTAGCGTCATCAACATAAACTCCATACAACACAATGTTAGTATACACTCAATGCCCGCCTCTCAGCATGTATCTCGTTTTGATGTATAATGTACATTTGTTAGGCCCCCATTATGATGAGGAGTAGCCATGGTGTATATGTCTTTAGTGGGAACCGGGCTTAGACGCTGATGGGATCATTATTTTACAACCATTGATGATGGTTAAGAGATGGTCAGGGGTACGAGCGTTAGTTGGGGAGACTGTATGGGGAATATTTCCTTGGATACCAGGTCCATCATTAGTGGGTGGTGGTCGGTGGGCCCGTGTTCTTGATATGCGGGCGGTGACCATGTCTATGCAGTGAAACTGCCCTCGTTGTATACGCATCTACCACACCGACTACAGTACTATATATGGACATGGTTGCCATGAGCTAAGGCATCCAATGCTTGTGAGTATCCACCCCCTCCTACACCTTGTATATCCTCCATCTAGAGTCTGTCTAGATCACCATCTAAGCTCTACTTGAGAGCGCATGGGTGGACAACACCATCACTTGTACCTCTTTGGTATAATAAAAAGTTTTGAATTCTCTCCATTGTGTATCTATTGTATTGTCTATTATGCTTTGTCTTGCTATCTCTTTCCACTGTGCCATATTCTTATATGGTGTCAGAGCTTAGGTGCTCTTAGTAGGAATAGTGTATAAAGTTTAGTATTTCTTTGCATAGAATACTAGGAGTGATGGCTTCTATCTTTGTTGCTGCTTCACCTGCCTTCACGGAAGGCAAGCTTGATGGGATGAATTACACTCTCTAGAAATTCAAAATCAATGCCATTCTAGATTCTTATGAGCTCTTAGAAACTGTTCTGGGAATGGATTTAGAACCAATAGGAAGTCCCGACCCCAACAACCCTGCAAACATGCTTGTGCCAGATACTACACTTCTTCAGGCATGGAGAAGGCGCAATGCTGATGCACTTTGTGCCATCATCATCAGCATAAGTGATTGTGTTCTTACTCTGATTCAACATACTACCAAGGCTGTAGAGGCTCGGATCATACTTAGAAATCAGTATGAGACTAGGAATCAGACCAGGATTAAGAACCTGGAGAATCAACTTGTTGCTGAAAAGTTTGTTGAAGTAGAAGCTGCTAAAGCATTTATCTCGTGGATCAAAAATCTGCGAGATCAAATGGCTGCTATATGGATTACATACACTGGTGAGGAGTTGGCCCAGAGGTGTATCCGAATTCTTCCACAGAAGTATGATGGCTTGGCTACATCACTAAACACTCAGGTTATAGTACCACCTTTATTATTTAAAGAATTTAGTGCTATGTTACTTGAGGAGGAGATGGGACTGAAGACCCGCGATGGTGGTGATGCTGCATTTTTAGCCAATGCTAAAGGCAAATACGCAACATCTTCGATGAGAAGAAGAAGAATCCAAAGAAGAATAAGTTTCAAGGGAGCTGTTATTATTACTGTGACAAGAAGGGTCACGCTGTTAAAGGCTGTAGAAAGAAGCACACTGATAAGAAGAATGGCACCTTGAAGTATTCATGGAAGGGAAAGGAGGTAGTAGACAATGTTGAGACCGTGCTTGAACTTTGGGTCGCCATTGAAGAGGTATGTTCATCTGCACAGGCTCCAATTGTTGATGATTCTGTCACATGATGAGTAAGAAGGGCTGGTATAGTTCCTAGAAGCCTCTACAGGAACCCATTAGTGTTGTTATTGGGAATAATGCTAAATGTCCAGCTGAAGGGTCTGGAACCATATCTTTTGTGGCATAGGTGAAGAGAAGAAGCTGTCAGATGTGCTCTATGTATCGTAAACAAAGAGAAATCTACTATCAGTTGCTGTGCGATGACATATTGTGGGCTTAATGTACGTTTCAAGAAAACTGAAGAAGAAATTTGACAGCTACTGCAAGGAGAATGGCATCAAGCGCCAACTTACCACTGCTTACACACCTCAACAAAATGGTGTTGTAGAACACTACAATCGAACTCTCACGGAGATGGCTCAATGCATGTTGAAGGCAAAGGGTTTGCCCAATACATTTTGGGTTGAAGTAGTCAACACAGTAGTTTATGTCCCCAATCGGAGCTACACAAAGGCACTCAAGGATGTTACACCTCAGGAGGCCTACTCTGGTAATACATTTTGGGCCAAAACAGTCAACACAGTAGTTTATGTCCTCAATCGGCGGAGACAAAGGTACTCAAGGATGTTACACCTCAAGAGGCCTACTCTAGTAAGAGACCGTCATTTTCTCATTTCAGAACATTTGGATGTGAATGCTATGTGCATATTCTAGATGCATCCAGGACCAAGCTAGATGCCAAAAGCAAGAAGTGTATCGTTCTTGGATATAGTCAAGAGTCGAAGGCATATCAGCTCTATGATACAGAGGCAAAGAAGATTGTGACCAGCCAAGATGTGCTATTTGCAGAACAACCACACTTAATGGAGGAAGGAGGTTCGTCCACTCTATTATCAACCGGAGAAATAGTCCTCCACCATGAGCCCCCAACCCACCAATCAGATTTCCTCTCAAGGAGGACGAGTTTTCAGAGGATGAAGACTCTCACGCATCACAACAGCCTGTTGCTGCACCACAAAGAAAGCCACTTCCAAAGTGGGTACAATAGCTCTTTGATGAGCATAATCCAATACTTGAGAAGCTAGAATCGTTAGCAAATGGACTAGCAAATGGACTAAACATATTAAGGAGAATAGAGGAACATAGAAGATCATCTCATCTCATTGTCAATATGGCCTTGATGGCTAAGATAATGGGAACAGTGAAGGAGCCAACCACCTTGGATGAAGCCTTAGCAAATCCAAAGTGGAAAGCCACCATGCAGTCTGAGTACGACAGCATCATAAAAAACAACACCTAGGAGCTAGTTGACCGACCACCAAACAGAAAGGTAATCGGCACTAAATGGGTTTGGAAAGCTAAGTATAAGGCTGATGGCTCACTTAAAGAATCAAAGCTAGGTTGACTGCATAGGGATTTACACAAATAGAGGGTTTCAACTTTGATGAAACCTTCACTCCCATAGCTTGTATAACAACTATCAAGGCGGTACTTGCCTTAGCTACTCATAAAAAGTGGGCAGTCTTTGACATGGATGTCAAATCAGCATTTCTGAATGGCCTTCTCAAGGAGGAGGTATATGTAGCTCAGTCACCAATAGGTTTTGAGATGCGTGGATCAGAAAACAAAGTTTGCAGGCTAAAGAAGGCATTGTTGAGCTGAAACAGGCCCCAAGGGCATGATACCAAATGATAGACCAATTTTTCAAAAAGATTAGGTTTATTAGAAGTGCTTCTAATGCTAACTTGTATGTTTTAAAAAGGCATCGCAAGATTGTTTTGGTTGTCTTGTATGTAGATGACCTAAACATTTCAGGTGACAATGAAGAGATGCTCCAGCAAACAATGGATATGCTGAGCCATGAGTTTGAGATGACAGACTTGGGTCTTATGCATTGTTGTTTGGGGATTGAGGTCTGGCAAGAGCTAGGTAAAATCTTCATTTCACAGCAAAAGTATGCTTGGGAGATTCTCAAAGCATTTGGGAGGATGACAAACTATAAGCTTGTGTCTATGCCAATGGAAGTGAACGTGAAGCTTTCTACAGAGGACTCTTTATCACTTGTGTAGAGATCATGAAGTACAGGAAGTTGGTGGAGAGTTTGATTTTTCTCATTAACACTAGACCTAATATGAGCTTCACAGTTGGTGTGCTGAGCAGGTTTCCCAAAAAGCCACAAGAGAGTCATTGTTGGAAAGGAAGGGATGAGGGTACTTAGGTACATTAGAGGTACTCTTGAGTATGGCATCACTTACAGCATGGGTGACACTTTGACTGCTTCTAGGAAATCAGTTTCTACATATTATTTTTTGCTTGGTTCCAGTGCTTTCTCTTGGACAAACAAAAAGTAACCTACAGTGGCACTTTCTTCCATAGAGGCTGAGTATAAGGCAGCTTGCTTTGCTGCATGTGAGGTAGTATGGCTGAGGAGAACCTCAGGGAGGCTACAGTCTTGTGGTGTGACAATCAAAGTTGCATGTCTATAGTATCATTATGTGCAGGAGTTGATAGAGGATGAGATAGTGGAGCTGGAGTATTGCCCTATAGAGAAAAACTATGCCGGCATCTTCACCAAGGCTCTTGGGAAGGACCAGCTCACTTGGCATCTTTATCGACTTGGTGTTGGGCCAAAAACCTAGTTCATCTTCGGGTGGACATTGAGGGGGGGTGTTAGTATATACTCAATTCCCACCTCTTAGCATGTATCTCACTTTGATGTATAATGCACATTTGTTAGGCCCCTCTTATGAGAGGAGTAGCCATGGTGCATATGTCTTTAGCGGTGGGAACCCTGGCTTAGACGTTGATGGGGTCATTATTGTGACCACCATTGATGATGGTTAGGAGATGGTCAGGGGTACGAACGTTAGTTGGGGAGATGATATGAGGAATATTCCCTAGAATATTCTCTCGGATACCAGGTCCATCATTAGTGGGCGGTGGTCGGTCGTTGGTGGGCCTCGTTTTTGATACACAGGTAGTGACCATGTTTATGCAGTGTAACCGCCCTCGTTATATACGTGTCTACCACACTACCTACAAGACTATATATGGACATGGTTGCCAATGAGCTAAGGCAACCAATGCTTGTAAGTATCCACTCCCTTCTATACTTTGTACATCCTCCATCGGAAGTCTATCTAGATCGCCATCTGTTATGTACACATTATATGTGCATATACTAGGAGGCTAACCCACATTAGGCTTGTGAGCATGGGAGCATGGGAACAAGCTCTAGTGGAGCATGGGTTAGGATTAACCTTAAGGGTTAAGGTTAGGGTCAGGCATCCAAGGGTTACACATGGAAAATGGAGAGTCACGAGTTACTTGAGGGCCCTCCTATATAATATTTTTTAAAAAGTAAATGTTTATATTTACTAAATAAAATATTATGTTATTGGTTTGTTTTGGTGATTTTGCACGTGGATCGTCGATATGGCGATTGAAACGAGTGCTACTACTACTCAATGGTGGACGAATCGACGTTGCGGGGGAATTCCGTGAGTTTAATGCTATTTCTTTCCTATTTTTTACGGTTTAAAATAAGCATTAATAGAAATTCTTACCAAATTCCACATATTTTATTGTGGATATTGTTGGTAGAATGGATTCCCTAAATTTCTAATTTTTAAAGGAATTTTTTCCTAATTTTTAAGAAACTTTTTGAGCATTTTTATGGTAAAAAATGTATTTTTAATGCATTTTTGCGGGTTGCGGGTTTTCTGCGGACATGTTTTTGATTTTCTGCCAATTTTTCTTGCTGAAAAGCAATGTGGGGCAGTCAATTGATGCGTGGGTTCTCTCCCGTGTGCGCAAAGTTCTTCTCTTCCTTAAAATCTGAATTTTTTATCTTCCATTTCTCTCTCGTGCATGGGAACGTATTTTAATAAGATAATTTAATTAAATATTAATCATAATAAAACACTAATTATGAGTAATATATGATTAATTAATCTAAATCATCTTTTTCTAATCTCTAACAGAGAAGAGAATAGAAGAGAAGGAGATGGAGAGAGAAGATAAGAGAGAGGAGAGGTATCTCTCCCTCTCCCTGGAGTTGGACGACGGCGGACGGGGGGGCTGCGCAGCAGCAGTCGGGCGGCGAGCGAATTTCGCCCCCCTTATAAAATTTTTTAAAGCTTTTAAATCAAATGCTTATAAGATTTTTTTTAATTTTTTTTTGGAAAAAGATATATTTTTTTTCAAGTTATTCTCATTTGGAAAAGCTTGGAAAAAGGGAAAAAATCCTTAAAAAATATATTATTTCTCTGAAAATTGTATTCTTTCTTCTGGAATTTTTTTTTCTTCCCTTGAACCTTTTGGCTTTCCGCATTCTCGGGAAATCTTTTGACTTTCTGAATTCCGGAAAAAAACTTTTGACCTTCTGTATTCCGGAAACTTTTGACCCTTCACATTCGGATTTTTTTTTGTCTTTTCATTTTCCCAAAATTTTTGGCTTTCCGTATTCCGGGAAAACCATTGGAATTCCAAAATTTTTTAACCGTTCGTATTCTAATGCGTTCGGGGTTGATTAAAAATTTTAAAAAAATTCTTAAAAATTAGTGGAAAATTAGACAAAGGTTATTTTAAATTTCGAGAAAATGTGGGGTTGGTGTTTGGCATGTGGTGTGTCCATTCGGGCGCCTGTGACCATTCAAATTCCTTTAAAAATATATTTTTGACCCAGAAAATTAAAAAATCCATTAAAATTATAAATTTTCATTGGATTTGAGAATTGTCGGGCAGAATTTGGGAAATGGAGAGTCAAGAGTCACTTGAGGGCCCTCCTATATAATAGGGGCATGGGGCACACTCAAGGGAGGTTCTCTTGTGTAGAGGATTGTATCTACATTCTTGCCATTTCACTATAGAGCTGAGTGCTGTTGTATTGGAGTTATACCTCTTGGTGGTATGGGACACTAAGGTTAAGGTATGTGGTACTCCATTATATTTCATGTGTGCAACCCTTGGGCTCGGGGGTGGTTGGGTGGTAGAGTTTATGCCTAATTTATGCATGTTTATGCATGTTAATTATCTAGAGAGATCTTAGGGTTTTAACACCATCTAAGCTCTACTTGAGAGCACACGGGTGGATAGCACCATCACTTATACCTCTTTGGTATAATCACAATTTTTGAATTCTCTCCATTGTGCATCTATTGCATCGGAAGTCTATCTAGATCGCCATCTAAGCTCTACTTGAGAGCGCATGGGTGGATAGCACTATCACTTATACCTCTTTGGTATAATCACAATTTTTGAATTCTCTCCATTGTGCATCTATTGCATTGTTGCCTATTGTGCTTTGTCTTGCTATCTCTTTCCACTATGCCATATTCTTATACACAATTGGAGGTAACAACTTCGGTCAAGTCTCCAAAAATTAATATAATAAAAATTGAGCCATATCAGGTGGCATCAGAGCCACGAAAGGCAGTTATTACAGTCACAAGGGTGAAAGGCCCAATAGTTTACCTAGAGAATCAGAATGGTGTTAGAGCCATGAAAGGCGGTTATGGAAATCACAAGGACGCAAGGCCAAGTAGTTTACCTAGAGAATCCGAATGGGCCAAGCATGAAGGAAAACCCTAGAACTGGGAGGAGGAATGGCATGTCCAGGACTAAGTAGCCAAGATGGTGTAGGAAGCATTGGGCATAGTTTGGAATGCTTTGGATGTTGCAATTAGAAGTGCACTGATGCAAGAAGCCAAAGGAGGCTAGTATTATTCAATTTATTATGCAAGAAGCCAAAGGAGGCTAGTATTATTCAATTTATTATGCAAGCCAAATGCCATCTACTACAAAAAAGAATTATTCCACAACAGAGAGAGAAGCCCTAGTTTATTCAGTGAATAAGTTCGGGCTTTACCTTTAGGCAATCATTTTATCATCCATGTTGATTTGATCATTAAGCATTAGTGTATTATTTATGTAAGCCCAACCTAATAAGGAAGCTGGCTAGATAGATGATGTTATTGCAATAAGCGTTTGATTTCCCAATACAGCACATGCTTGGAAGTGAACGTGTGGTTTGTAGATTTTTTATCACGAATAGATTATGGAGAATGACCACTCAATGGTGTACTAGATAAGTTTCCAAATATAGAATTGTTTATTTTAGATGTTGCACTCAAATGAAGTGGTATAATGAGATAATCATGTTCCTAACAAGTGAGGCATTTCCAGAAGGGATGTCCAAAGATCACCAGAAGAAGTTGACACTCCATAGTAGAACTTTTATGGGTGGTAGGAGTTGTATAAAATGGGAATACATCAAATATTAAGGCGATGCAGTCCAGATTATGAGAAAGTTAGAGTAATTGCAGAAGCTCATCCAGGTGTGAGTGGAGGATGCTTCTTTGGAGAAATTATGGGTTGGAAGATATTCTAGGTAGGTTTATGGTAGCCCATAATATTAAAAGATGCTCAGTAGTTTGAAAAGCTTGTGATTTTTGCTAGTGTTTAGGTCAACCAAATGTTACAGATAGAATGCCACATAATCCAATTTTGTTGAACCATTCCAGAAATGGGTGTTGGATTTTGTGGGTCCTTTCAAACCTCTAGCTCAAAGAACTAGCAATAAGTACATTTTGGTGGCTAATATTGATTGCTACACAAAGTGGGTGCAAGCCAAATCTCTCAGAGATAATAAGGCTACCTTAATAGCAAAATTCTTGTATGAGATGATAATGACTAGATTTGGCTGTCCAATTGAATTAGTTAGTGATCAAGGTGCACTTCTTAAATGAGGTCATCCAAAGTTTGACAGAATATCACATGATAATCTATAAAAAAAATCTATAGTTTATTATCTTGTAGGCAAATGGACTTAGGCTGAATCCACAAACCAAGCACTGTAAAAACAAATTGAAAAATATTGTTAATCAAAATTGTACAGATTGGAATTGAAAGTTATCTTTAACACTATGGGCATTTTGGATAGTTTACAAGGTGGCAACTAGTCACACTCCTTTTTTCATGGGTGTATGGCCTGGAAGCAATAGTGCAAATGGAATTAAATATTCCCAGTTTGCACTGACCTCCAAGCTATCTTTGGATGAATTGGTCAAACATCATCAAGAGCAGTGGGCTGGCATTAGGGGAAAAGAGGCTTCAGAGTAGCTGGATTGTTGACGTCAATTCATATTAAGAACCTTCTTGATTATAGTGCTAATGGTTAGACCACTTGTCTTAGATCATGGAAGTCCCTTTGGAGAGGTTAAAGAAGCCAAGTAGTGTGTCAATCCCTCTTGTTTAAGCCCTTCCTCTATGCTCTAATCAACTAAGTAATCCTTCCAAAAGGCAAAGGTCAATCACACTCTCACTCAAGTAAGCAAGCACACTCGATATACTCCATTGTTGTGTCCAGTGGCTTAGTGGCAACATAAAGCTCAGTCAGACCACCTTCCATGTCGTGAGCACCACCTTGGTACTACACGTGTGAAGGTGGCGGGCTGTAACCACCAGAGTAGCAATTGCCAAGATCAAGAAGACTAAGCTTAAAAAGGATGTCTAATCACTACTGCAAGGTTTGCAGGATGCACAAATTTGAAGGTTGTAGTGGTTGCATGCTGCAAAATTAGCTCACAGAGAGCTAGTAGTTGATAGCCAGTGATGTGAAGCTTAACATAGTCATAGTTCTTAAGAAGTCATAGCCTTGTGTCGAGCAGTTGCTCTCTATAGTGATCCTATACTAATTCTAGAAGTAATACATTAAACAAAGAGAAATGTTGCTCTTTGTGCAGTTGCTCTCTGTAGTGATCCTATACTAATTCTAGAAGTAATACATTAAACAAAGAGAAATGTTGCCATTCATTATATCTCTGTGTACTCTCTGCTATGTGTTGAATAAGAGTGCTATGTCTTTGTTTTAATAAACATGATGTGCACGTGAAAGAGAGTGAGAGAGTTACGTAGCGGAGTGAGAGTAGAGTGAGAGTGTGTGAAGTTCTAAAGTAGAGCGGTGTTTTGTGTGTCCCCATGACCACTCTAGAGTTGGTGTTCGAATCCAGAAGCTCTGGTGGTTAGCTATATGCCTCCCACAACATTGCCTGACTGGTATGTTACTTCAGACCACTATCTTGCCATTTCGCTACTAAGAGGAAAATTGGTGAGGAACACCTGGCGATCCTGCTTGAGAAAACTTCCTACTTGAGAAAACTCTACCGCAACTCCACTGGAAAAACTTCCTGCTACACGGAAAACCTCTATTGCTGCAAGTAAGCCAAAAATCTTTTTTGGGAAATTACGACGGTGCGAAATGTCTCTGCTGAGTAGCATTCTACACCTTTAGGAAAAGGAAACTCTGAGAGAGAAAGTTCTGGCTCCACACAAGCTGATCTTGCTAGAATTACATCCCTGAAACAAGTCTACGGAGAAGCCATAGCATGGAGGGGATTTTTTGGGGAGGAGAACCTTCCACCACACAACCCAACCAGTAAAAATGGAGTCATGCATGCCTTTCACATGATTGTGAACCTGAGGATGGGGAAAAGTAATGCCTTTTCCAAGAAACCCTCTAGGAAGCTCGCAGTTGGGAGTGTCTCACACCGTTCCAACCAGGAAGATAGTGCAAAAACTTCTACAACCTGTGCACAATTGTTGAGGTTTAGAAAGCCCAAGAAGGGTGGAGCAACAAAACTAGGAAGAACAACCACAACAACAAAACCCCGAGAAAAGGTTCAAGGGAGCCATGGCGTCATTAGCCAAAAAAAAGTTTGGTGTTCTCAGGAGAGAAAGGGGAAGATGCAGATCTACATGATGTAAGGAGGTTTGAGCAATACTGGAAAGTGGCCAGATCTCGGGAAGATGTAGATCTACATGATGTAAGGAGGTTTGAGCAATACTGGAAAGTGGCCAGATCTCAGGACGTGGAAGAACCAAAGTTGAGTGAAATCCACAGAGAAGCTTTTATGAACACCTTCAAAGAAAGAGCCACCAAGTGGGTGTCAAGTTACCAAGACAACCATTTCCAAACTTATGAAGAAGATGTCATGACTGCTTTTCTAGGGAGATTCAGCAAGATAAAATCTACAACTCAGCTCTGTGATCAAATGAGAGAACTCCGACAAGAAGACATGGATGTAAAGGCCTATACAACAAAACTAATGAGCTTGAGGCAGAGAGTGGGAAAACACACCCAAGCCTTAATGCAAATAATTGCGGATTGGTTTGTCCAAGGGCTTAAGCCGGGCATCCATGCAACAATCAGCACAAAGCAGGCGAAAACTGAAGAGGAGTTCAAGGAATTGGTCCAGCTGGCCAAAATGCCAAAAAAAAGAAGCCAAGAAAGAAGACAAAAGAGGAAGCCCAGGAAAAGTGTCACAACTCAGAAGGATGATTCAAGGCAACACCTCACAGGACACTCTAGTGGCAGTAAAGAAAAGGAAGGACAAAAAGAAGAAAACCACGAAGGCAAAAATGAGCCCTGAAGAGCTTGTTCTACAGGTGAAGCAGCTGTATGCAAGAGATGAAAAAGAGAAAAAGCTTAGAACTCCACAAAAATGTGTTTTTCTCTCAATGCAAACAAGAAGGCCACCTCAAGGAGGAATGTGCAATGCCACCAACATGTACTATTTGTAACATTTACAATCATAGTACATGGAACTGCAGGTACAACATGACAAATAGAGCTTCCTCGGTGAACATCATCATGGAAGGAGCAGAAAGAAGACCCCCAGGAATGGGAAGATATGGGAGCAGAGGCCGCAAATATTACTTAGGAAGAAGAATCCAAGGACATGCTGGTGGTTCTACAACCTTCACATGCTACTATTGTCAACAACCTGGGCATACCGAGGTGAAATGTGCCATGAAGAAAAAACATGATAGAGAAAGACAAGCGGAATTGATGGAACTCAAAGAAAATTTGCCAAGTGCCAACATGATGCAAGTAGCTGACATACAGATGGAGGTTCAAGATATCTTGGTAGTCACAAGGGCAAAAGCAAATGAATCTGGTGTAGTAATAACTTCACTAGATAATCAGGACTCACCCAAAGCCTGCAAGAAGGCAGCTGTAGATTGGGAACAATAGGAAAAGGTGAGGATCCAAACCACTGAGGAAATTGAAAGAAGGCAAGGCAAGAAGAAAGAGGGTGGATCAGGCGAAGTCATCACAGATCACCCGAAAGCAGGCGGAAATTTGCACAAAATGCGTGTAGAGCACAACAATGAAATCTGCTTGGAAGAAAGTAAGAAGGATGCTGATTGGTTGCAAACCAATGTAGTATCAATGCTATTGGGATAGATAGGTTTTGCTGAGACAAGTGCTGGACTTATGTCCAAGATTTAAGACAAATCTTGATGGCATGTATTGAAGGACTAAGAAAGGAACTGAAGCACTCAAAAGAAGAAGAAACCCTAGAATACAGTAGAATGCAAGCTGAGGAACTCCCAACATCCAGAGATGATGAAGTGGCCAAAGTCACAATCCAACTGAACAACGTACTCATCAGTGATGCGGTACTGGATGGTGGATTTGAAGTAAATGTCATTACTTTAGGAAACTACAATGGGATTGGGTCTCAAATGGGAGCCCATTCCATTCAACATAAGAATGGCAGATAATAGAATGGTGATTCCTAAAGGAATTATAAAAATATCCAAATGAAAATCAAACAAGTAGACTTCAAGGTCAACTTGGTGGTCATAACCACTGAAAAACACATTGGGTCTTATCAGGTGTTATTGGGAAGGCCCTTCTTGAGACATGGCAAAGTAAAGTAGGATTGGGGCAAAAACAGAATCTCTATCAAAAAGAGGAAGCAAAAAGTCCATGTTCATCTTTTCGATGTAAGGGGATCAGTAACACATCCTCAAAGGCCAGTTCTTGCGGAGACATTCAGTATGTTAGAAGGCTTCAATGATGATGAAGAAGATAGAATACTCCATGAACATCCCGACCTGGTACCCTTGTACATGTTACATGTGGATGAAGTGATGGGGAACTATGCAGAAGCAAAAGATGAAAACGCAAAAGCCTTAGAAGAAATTTAATGGGCCCAAAATCTGGAGCAAGAGGAAGAGATTCAAGAAATCCATGATTGGGTGTAGAAGCAAAAAGAGAACCAAAAGAAAATGCCATGGACGTGAGCTTGGACAAACTACAAGAGGTGAATCTAGGAGATGAAAAAGAAGAAAAGCCTTTGAAGATTAGTCTGGAACTAGAAGAAGAATTCAAGCAAGAGTTGGTGTCCTTACTGAAAAAATACCAAGATGTTTTTGCTTGGTCGTATGAGTACATGGAGGGCATTGACCCTAAATTCTTCCAGCACAACATCAATTTAAGAGAAGGAGCCATACCAGTCAGACAGCAGATGTATAGAATGAACCCAAACTATGCCAAACAAGTCAAAGAAGAAATTGATAGACTACTAAGAGTAGGTTTCATTGTGCCAGTAGAGAAAACTGCTTGGATATCCCCAATTGTGGTAGTTTCCAAAAATAACATGAAGATCAGAATCTATGTGGACTATCGCAAGTTGAATGCCACAACTACCTCGGATTCCTTTCCACTCCCATTTACAGACTCTTTGCTGGATGAGGTAGTCGGGAAGGAAATACACTCATTTCTGGATGGATTTAGTGGGTACAACCAGGTAAAAATGGCGCCAGAAGATAGGGAGAAAACAACCTTTATCACTGAATGGGATGTCTTCATGGGTGGCGACTGTCATGATGTTTGGCTTGAAAAATACGCCTACTACCACTTTTCAAAGAATGGTGCAAGAGATCTTCTATGATTACCTCTGATAGACTTCATGAAAGCTTTTATAGATGACTTCAGTGTGTCTAGAGATAAGGCAAAGCACATCTATCATTTGAGATTGTGTCTGTAGAGATGCAGAGATACAAGGCTTAAGCTAAATCCAGCCAAGTGTGCATTTGCAGTAAGATCAGGAACAATGTTAGGACACATAATGTCAACCCAAGGATTGGCCATAGATCCTGCTAAAGCAGAGGCCATATCCAGAATGTTTACTCCCTAGAATATTAAGCAACTAGAGAGGTTCCTTGGTAAGGTTAAGTGGCATGCAACATTTCTAAAATATTTAGTGCATGTGGCTAACCCATTGCATGCGCTTACCAAGAAAGATGCAAAGTATGAATGGAATCCGGAGTATCAAAAAGCATTCCAATGGCTAAAGAGAATGGTGTTAACTACACCAGTAGTAACCACCCCAGATTGGAATGAAATGTTCCATGTGTATGTTGATGCTTCAGACAAAGCAGTGGGTAGTGCATTGATGCAGGAGAAGCAAGAGGGGTATATGCAACCCATTCATTATGCTAACAAATCCCTCATAAGGGCGAAAAGGAAATACAACATAATAGAGTGGGAAGCTCTCTCAATGATCTATGCTGTGAACAAGTTCTGACACTACCTCTTGGGAAACAAGTTCGTTTTCCATGTGGACCACCAAGCACTGATTTATTTGGTGAACAAAGCCTTTCTTGTGGGAAAGATGGCAAGATGGATGCCTCTACTGCAAGACTTTGAGTTTACCATCCAGCACATGCTTGGCAAAGAAAATGCGGTGGTGGACTTTCTGTCTAGACTGGATTCTAGAGAACTTGCTCTAGATGGAGTGAATGACCAAATTCCAGATACCAACCTATTCATAGTAGCAGCTGCAGAAGTGGGGTGAAATTGGTATTATGGTATGATGTAGTTTCTAGAAGATGAAACTTTCCCGGAAGGTTACACTACTAACAAAAAGTAAAGGATTGCCTTAAGGACAAGGAGCCTTCACTATGGTAGCTGTACACAGAGGCATAGAAAAAATCCTATGTAGGTGTGTTCCAGACCATGAGCAGTAAGCAGTATTAAGAGAAGCACACTGTGGCATTACTGGGGGACACATGGGCAGAGAAATGGTAGCCTGAAAAATTTTGCAAGTAGGCCTATGGTGGCCAACGATCATGAGGGATGCCAATAGTGAGGTAAAGCAATGTGATGTCTATCAAACGGACGGGTCAACCCGGTGATTCTGATAGATTGCCCATCTCGCCCATACTGCCGTTGTTTTGATTCATGAAGCGGTGATTGGATTTTGTTGGACCAATCAAGCCACCCATGAAAGGAAGCAATTGTGAATACATCATTGTGGAACTGATTATTTCACCAAATGGTGAGAAGCTAAAGCAGTAAAGAGCAATTCCGCAGAAGAGGTTGTGAAGTTCCTCTTCAAAGATATTATTGCTAGGCATGGATTGCCTATGGAAATAGTCAGTGACCAGGGCACCCATTTCATGAACAAGGTGATGAAAGGGTTAATGGAAAAATACCTAATCAATCACAAGAAGTCCTCAACCTATTACCCATAGTGCAACAGCCAGGCAGAATCTACCAACAAGGTTCTAACCAAAATCTTGAAGAAGATTATAAATGCCAAAAAAAAGGTTGGGACCAGAAGCTAGATGCAACCCTTGGGAATTTCGCACATCTTACAAAGTCTCAATGGGGAAAATACCATTCAATCTAGTCTATGGGTTGGAGGCAGTAATTCCCATGGAATTTGTGGTGTCCAGTTTGAGAGTGGCAATCCAAGAAAAGCTACCAATGGAAGAATCCAAGAGTACAGAATACAAGAGCTCCTAGCCTTAGAAGAAGAAAGACAACTTAGCTCTCTGCAGGCAGAGATAGTGCAGCAGAGAAGGAAAGCTTGGATTGACATGCATCTCAAACACAAAATTTTCAAGTAAGGAGACCTAGTATTGGTCTACAACTCCAAGTTGGGATCGCACCTCGAAAAGTTCAAAATCCGGTGGATAAAACAATTCATGGGTGGTGAAAAACCCGGTGGTAGTCGAGTGGAGGCCTATCTCAATGGTAGAAAAGGAAATTTTAAGGTAGACCCCACTTTGACTTGTGGTAAGAGTTTTTGACCTGTAGACTCCGTAGACCAACAACAGAGGTCTTGGGTGCACAGAAGAGCAGGCAAAAAAGCTAAAGAGAATGTAAAAATATGCCACTTACTCAGATAATGTGTACATTCCAGACTGTACTCCTTCGGAGATGTTCATAAAGTTTAAAAATAAATTTGTCAAGGAAACAAGTTTGGGAGTAGAAGCTCCAGCACCGGGCGTGCAGGTGTTGCACCAAGCGGCTCAATGGCGATAGAATGCTCAGTCGAACCACCTTCCATGTTGTGAGCACCACCTCAGTAGCCATTGCCAAGATCAAGAAGAATAAGCTTAAAAGGATGGCTGGAGACTACTGCAAGGCTTGCAAGATGCTGCAGTGGTTGCATGCTACAATTAGCTCCTCACAGCTAGTAGTTGACAATTAGTGATGTGAAGCTTAGCATAGGCATAGTTCTTAGGAAGTTGTAGCCTTGTGTCAAGCAATTGCTCTGTGGTGATACTGTACTGATTTTGGAAGTAATACATTAAACAAAGAGCAATGTTGCCATTCATTATATCGCTTTGTACTCTCGGCTATGTGTTGAATAAGAGTGTTGTGTCTTTGTTTTAATAAACATGCTATGCACGTGAAAGAGAGTGAGAGAGCTACGTAGAGGAGTGAGAGTGTGTGAAGTTATAAAGTGGAGTGGTGTTTTGTGTGCCCCCATGACCACTCTAGAGTTGGTGTTCGAATCCAGAAGCTCTGGCAGGTGGCTACACGCCTCCCATGGCATTGCCTGATTGGTCTGTTACTTTAGACCGCTGTCTTGCCATTTCGTTGAAAGGGAAATCGGCGAGAAACATCTATCAACATGCATAATCATGCATCCTATGATCAAGCAAGCAATAAGGAAAGAGCTCAAGAGGAGAACAAATCTTTGCACTTGGGAAATGATGGAATCCTTCCATTCACATTATCAGAAGTTATATATATATATATATAAGAGTCTTACCCAACTGCCCAAGTTAAGTGGGTGTCTAATTCCTATCTCTACCCATATATATAAAGTTTGTGGAAGTGGTGGATGGCTTTGATACATCAATGGCCCATGGCCTAGATATAATGTGAATAAATTTTAGGCTAGAGGTGGGGATTAGGGTATGGCTTTAGGTGTACTGAAAAGAGTTAACAACCCCCCCTCGCGTTGACCTTTTGTCCTCGGATGTTGTGAAAGATGGATATGTGGATGAGAGGGTCTTCACTTCATCTTCGTGAGACAACTGCATCTGGTGGAAGTGTTGCACCACCTTTAAAGATTGGAGTGGTTTGCCATTGTTGCAGGTGAACACAAAATTGTAGCCTAAGAGAATGAATTCTGAAGAAAACATCTCCTCAATAGCTCACATCTAGAATGCCGCCAAAAATTGAATCCTTGCAAACATCCCATATATTTGGCATGGTGTGTGCCTGAGATTAAGATGAAAGGCAAGGCTTTGCACATAATTTTCATTGTACTAATGCCACTACATGGGTCCCTTCTCATCTTTGAAGTCTTATAAACATATTTTGATTGTGTTGAGGAATTTAATAGAATCTTGCATGGCATCCGGGGCATCTTGATAAGAGACTATGAAGTAGGCGATCACCTTGCACATCCATTCCTTGGTTGAAAGCATGTTAAGGGACATCCATTCCTTGGTTGAAAGCATGTTAAGGGACATCCATTCCTTGGTTGAAATCATGTTAAGGGGTGGTGAATCAAACTCTAGGAGATGACATGTACCTGGGATACATGGGATTAGTTCTTTACTTCATTGGTGCAGCACAATATGTGGCCTAGAAATCGATTACAGAGACATCAAAGTTGCCACTTTGATTGGTTCTTCATCTTTGCACTATTGTTGTTCTCTATTGACCTTCTATAGCTCCCATGCTCTTCAACTAGCTTATTCTAAAACCACTATTTAAAAAGGATGTTCAAGGTACAACCACGTAAGTGGGACCTCGAGTCTGTGAACTCCATGTATTGGCTCCATACTTGGCCATCCTATAAATGGCATCATCATAGTCCTGAATTTGGGTCAAGTGGGAAAAGTTCGTTGGTATCTTTTCTTGTACCCTTTCCTCTACCTCAAATAATAATTCGATTCGTTTAAACTTTCTAGGTAGAAGGTCATGCACCCATTGTGGTGTGGTTCTCTGATCTACGTCGAGAGGGGCCTCTTCTTGTTCTTGTACCCTTTCATGTGCCTCAAAGAAAAATTATGTTAGTTTAAAGTTTATAGGTAGAAGGTCACACGCCCATTGTGGAGTGGTTCTCTAATTTGTGTTGGGTAGGATCTCTTGCAAGACCTCTCCTTTTTCTTGCAGTTTGCACCCTCTTATTGCCGGGATATTTCCTTTGAAGCATCGATATTGAGATCAGGAAACTCCACCTCTTAAGGGTGACTCTCTTTCTTTGTTTTAACTTCTTGGCAAACCTTAGTGTCCTTATGTTCTTTCGTAGTAGCCCCCAAAGGTGGCTCCTTGTTATCTTCATTTTGGACCTTGCTAGCATCCTCGGCCTCCTTGTTTCCCCCTTCACATGATCCTCTAGGGCCTGAGCCACCCAACGATCCATGCTTATCCATGTAGTCTAATCTTTCAAACCTCAGTGTCCTTGGGCTGTTCTTTTAGTAATGTCCCCTGAGGGTGGCTACTTGTCATCTTTATTTGGACCCTTGCTGGCATCATCTTCAACCTCCTTATTTGCCCCTTCACCTATCCCTCTAGGACCTAAGCCACCCAATAGTCCATGCTTATCTAGGTAGTCTAATCTTTAAAGCTCATTAATGAAGTATAATGCTTCACCCTCCATCATGTCAAAGGTGGGGTGGACTACCTGTAATGTGGTGAAGAATAATGCGTTGGCCACCTTTTGTTCTTTTATTCGTGCCACAATGTGGCAACAGAGAATCACCATGGGTTGTATACAAGGGGCTAGCTGCTAAATTGTCATCTCGCCGGCCCGGAGAAAAAAATGTGCCCATGGCATAAGATTCAAGAGTTAAGTTACAAAAAGCCAAAATGTGCCCAAGTGTAAATCCTAAGCATAGCATGCACATACCTATTCACAAGGTCTTTTCCTCTCGAGGTGCTTGTACTATAGAGAGGCAAGCATAACTATCAAGTCAAGTTGCCTATGCAAGATGCAATAAGCATAAGAGTCAAAGTCCACATCTAGGTTGACAATGTAAAGGAGTAGGTCCCACTCACGCACTAATAATAAACTATAATTAAGTGAAACCTCGACTCCAAGAGCCTCTCAAGTACATTCCTACATGGGGGGCACTAGTGAGAGGAAAAAAGGGAAACCTTCCTCTGTTTGGCCTAGTGTACAAATTCCTTGGTAAAATCCTCTGTCCCGCTATGAGAAAATCTCCAAGGTAAAAACCTCATCATTGATGACCCATAGACCCTCACTAATCGATCTTGCGTTGCATGCTTTATGCATCCAATTGCATTCATCAATGTTTCTTATATTACATAGACACATGCATTAGGCATCTTGAATTTGTTACCCTTACACAAACACCTTGACCCTTGTATAAACACCTAGCCCAAGGGTAAAGGAACCCTAAGGGAATAAAAGGAAAAGATACAACTGCCAAGTTTTAGATCATTGATCCGAACAACCCATTCAACAATTCCAGCATTATTGCAATTGTATCCTGATTAACGCCAATTATAACATGCTAATCTAAACTCTAATCTAAACTCTGATCTTAACTTTCTCCAATCTTAAATCCAAATTGCATAGTCGAGATTGTCAATGTTCTCGATCATGTAGTTTCAATGTCCAATCCTGATTATCTCATTAAGATCGCCCAATTTAGATCACATGCATCCAAATCATGCATGTTCCAATCATCATCTTTTAGGTTGTCAAGTTTTGATCATCGTTCAAATCATTGATATCAAGGTTGCTCAATCCTAATATTCTCATTAAGATCCCTCAATCCTGATTGGACACATTTATATTAACACATGCCTATCATCTCATCAAGATTGCTCAATGTCGATTAAACACATTCATATTGCACACATTTCGATTTGTCATTATCAAGATCATCTAGTCTAGATCGTTGACCCTAGGTGCTTGCCACATGGACGATGAGACTAGGATTTTTATAGAAAGCTATAGACCCTAGCATGAAGTTTGTGTTGACAATCTCAACTAAGAAGCATAGAAAGCTTTGTCAAAGTCACTCCAGGTTGATTTGCTTATTCTCACTTACCTTTAATACACTCCTCTACTACGAGCTGCATCTTCAATTAATCAATTTCTCCACTCAACAGGTTGATTCATTTCTCATCAAAGGTAATCAAGGTAGGTACATTTGTTTATGTGTGGCATAGCTCCCACAACAGTGGTTGAGAGTGTGCCTAGGGGATAGTGGTTTGCAAGTTGCAGAGTTGTGAAGGGGTAATCCCCATAAAGGAACCTCTACCAAAAATATATCACAAGGCTATAGGCCAAGGCTAGAAGCCTTTTGCTATATAGTTCCAGGCCAAGAGAGCCGCTTGCATTAGTAGTTGCATGTCATATCAAAAAGAGTACCACAATGGTCACTGGGGGTGCATTTGTTTATGTGTGGCATAGCTCCCACAACAATAGTGGTTGAGAGTGTGCTTAGGGGATAGTGGATTGTAGGTTACCTTTGATCCATTGCAGAGTTGTGAAGGGGTAAGCCTCATAAAGGAACCTTTGCCAAAAATATATCACAAGTTTGCACACCGAGGCTAGAAGCCTTTTGCTATATATAGCCAGCAGGCCAAGAGAGCCTCTTACATTCAATCGCTACATCATATAAAAAATAGTACCACAATGGTGGGGGGGTGCAATAGTCACATGTAGGCCCGCTAGGAGATAAGTTGAAGGGGCCCCCATACATCCCCTACCAAATCATTACAGATAGAGTAGGCTATTTTAAAGCAGAAGAACTAGAAAGATTAAATGGTTATATGTTGAAGTTTCATGTCAAGGATGGTCATTAAGACAAAGTCTATTATGCAATGGTGCCATCCCCCCGAACTACCATATGCTAATTCTTGAAGATGTAAATGCCAGTAGGCTCCTACAAAAAGTAGGATTGCTTATAACTTTTTCTTATTGCCACTATGGGGAATTTATTTCCTAAGATGCTTCAAGACGATGGAATCTACGACCACATCACAAAAGCATTTCATGTGAACCGAGTCCAAGTCAAGGTGGGTAGCAAATGATTTTGAGATTGACAATGGAGGCTTGAAGAATGCACAAGATTAGCTAAGCCATACATAGAGAAAGCATTATGCCACCAAGATGGAAAGAACATCATTATTCATCCCCACCAAGTTGGCAAAGCCCATTGGACCATTAAACTGATGTCTGACTCCCCTACCTTGTCACCCTAACAAAATCCATATGTACATACTTTGCATTAAAAAAACCCAATTACTTTATAGCGGTGGACATTGGCATCCTTCCTAAACTTTACTGAGCTTATAAGGAGAGTAGGATGCAAAAGTAGCAGTATAAAAGTTTGCAAGGAACTAGAGAAGCTTGCTGACCATGAGAGGGAATTACCTAAAGGAAGGCCTACAATTAATAAGAATTATCTACTCATCAAGACTGGAGGCATTGCAACATTTACTTGCACCAATGGAAAGACCCCCAAAGGGGTAGACCTCCACACATAGACATCATAAGGGAGAAGAGAGGAGGAAGCAACATTTACCTGCACCAATGGAAAGACCCTTAGAGGGGCATACCTCCACACATAGATAGCACAAGGGAGAAGAGAGGAGGAAGCAACTACCCCACCAACAAATAAGGCCCAAATAGAGAGAGAAGAACACAACACTAATAAGAGGGCTCCAAACTCATCTCAAGGGGTATTGATCTGGTTATGACATCCAAATCTAATACTGACATGGAGAGGACCCCGTCCCCACCAAGACCACAACCACAAGACAAAGGCAAGGGTAAGGAAATAAAAGGCCTTGCTACTACTAACACCACACAAGTAGAGAATATAGTACAAGTGTAGCAAGAAGGCACAACATATAGACCAAGAGAGTCCGAGAGTGTGCAAGTGCTGCCAGAACCCATGGGACCAATGTTCCCCAATGCAAATATGCTTCCAGATCTTGTTACCAAGGATGTAGGTGTACCAGCAATAAGACATCTAAGATCTAATCTCTCATTGAAATTGGACAACCGGACATCTTGTCATGACATCAAAATTATCGGGAGCCTAGAGAGCTCAACCGTCCGGGAACGGTTACAGACTCTAGGGTGATCGGGCACTAATAAGAGTGTTTGGGCATGTGTGAAGAGCACTTTTGCTATTAAAAGAGTTTGGGTCTTGATATAGGAACCAGGGTGTGCTTTTGGCATGGTTGGGTCGAGAAGAAGGGGCTCTCAACACTAAAGAAGAACGCACAGCTAAGGAGGCTGCCCTATCACTGGTATCAGAGCATGGATTCTCATCGTTGAACACTGTGATTTGTGAAAGAGATCACCCGCCTAACTGTGCCTAAACCAGATGCCATCATCGTGCTACAATCGCAATAATAAAAAAAGAAGCATCGTCAAGCAGGTCGACTCCCACTATTGGCAGGTAAGTAAAGTAGCCACTGTTGGTTATTTAGGCCAGTCACCATAGAGGATAGATGAGCACAATAGCCACGATCACCATCTGCATCACAGCCAGGTAGAATTACATCGTGTGAGAGCTACTGCTAGCCACCACCATGCTCCTTGCTTTAGTACTAGCCCGAGAATGGTAGGCACACTAATAACTATTGAAATGCAAGTAAGAGTGGGCTATGGTGGATCAAATGCAAAGATCAACATGATTAGAAGGTGATTAAGAAGAGATTAGTGAAGAATTAATCTAATAGGATAATGTAGGCATGGATACTCAAAAACCAGCAATTTCTCATTAGGCCAATACCTCAATTTATAGGTTTTACATCCAGAAGATGCCAAGCATCTAATCTCATTGATTTCTCCTTGATTTGTGCCACCTCCCCTACATCTGGTTGCACCTTTTCCTAGAATATTTCCACACCCCTATATTCACTCATGTTACCCTTGATTCTCTCATTCAGTAGATTCTTCTCACCTTTTCACTTCTACCCACTCAATTACAAACTCCCTTTTATAGTCTCTTGCTAAGGGCTTGTTCCCGCACACACCCATTCACTTGCATATTTCAACACCTCCCCTCAAGTGAATACCTCTAGCACACTTGGACCCTATACCAAGTTTCCCTCTTACTTGGTAGCCCGCGAGACGAGTGCCTCAAGTACCTAACTCATAGTCCTTGACACTCTCTCTCTATGTGTCCAAGGCTAATACAAGTGCCATGACCTTAACTTAAGTGCTCACACATACATCTACCACATGGCCTACATCATCAATGGCTCAGAGGTGGTTTTACTCTATTGGGACAGGTTACATTGGGTTGTGGGGTTTCTCTCTCTTTCTCTCTCAGAAAATATGTCTTAACTCCTCTTCCTTATTAGGAGTCTCCATGAAGTTTGCCGATGTCGATCCTTCTTCATTTGGTTTGTTGTAGTAGTCTCTAGCCATGTGTCTTGGCTTCCCACAGTTGTGGCTCCCCTGACTCTTTCTCGTCCTCATCCTCGTGCGAGGCCTCCTTGGGTATAGAATGATTTCTCCTCTCCAGTTGTTGGGTCCAACCCTTTCTTCTCTTTGACCTTGTTCTCTTGCTCTAGTAGAGCTCCTTCTATCTCATACAGCTTCAAATCTAGTGTTAAATGATGATTACAATACATTTACAAGCATGAATACACCAAAAATTGCATAAAGCCAAGGGTACCTGAATGGTTGGGATATTAAACCATCTCCAAATTGCAATCTAAAGTGATAGAGATCTGTATCAGATACCCAATGGTAAATTTGAACCATCAATTGCACTAAAATACAGTGATTAGTGCTAATAAGTCATTGATTAGTGAAATAATCCCCTGTTTTGTGTGCAAAAAATAGAGTGTACGGGGAGGCCAGATCTAGTGCCTTAGAGTTCAAATGAGCTCAGATCCTTTCAAGGGCATCAATAGCAATTAGTCTAGTAGAGGATCAAGCCCAAAAATAAAAGATTTGACCAAACATTGAATGCTTAATCACTGTTTTACCAAAGTCACTTGCAGATTTGATGCAGAGGTTGATTCCACTTCTCCTTGAAGAATTTCTCAAATATGAGATCACCAGCATGTTGAGCACACCCAAAAACCTTTCGGGGTAGCTCTGTTGCTCTCAATTATAAGGCATGATGACTAATTTGTGATTTTTCTCCAAAAAAAGGCGTTGGCGATTTCAAGAATTACGGTTGCTCCTCTCAGCGGTTTGACAATATGAAGAAATGGGCTGATGAGTGGGCAAGATGGCTATGTGTGCCTAAGATCTTGTTGCCTAATGTTAAGGCTGGAGGGAGATCAAGCCCCTCCACCAGCTGGGGGTGCAGAGGTTTAGTTAAAAAGAGCTTTACAAAATGGATTAACTTCTAATCATGATTAGTAGGGTAGTTATGCTTAAAAATTTGATATATTCCTAGGCTATGGCTTTAATACCATGTTGAAATGCAAGTAAGAGTGGGATATGCCGGATCAAATGCAAAGATCAATATGATTAGAAGGTGATTAGAAGATGATTAAGAAGAGATTAGTGAAGAATTAATCTAATAAGATAATGTAGGCATGGATACTAAAAAACCAACAATTTCTCATTAGGCCAATGCCTTAATTTATAGGTTTTACATCCACAAGATGCCAAGCATCTAATCCCACTAATTTCTCCTTGATTTGTGCCACCTCCCCTACATCTAGGGGCACTTTTTCCTAGAATCTTTCCACATCCCTATATTCACTCATGCTACCTTTGATTCTCTCATTCAGTAGATTCTTCTCACCTTTTCATTGCTACCCACTCAATTACAGACTCCCTTTTACAGTCTCTTGCTAAGGGCTTGTGCCCGCACATACCTATTCACTTGAATATTTCAACAATAACACAGCATAGATATTCTTGGAAGCCGCTGAGTTGCAAAAGTTGCCGGTCGCGTTGCAGCACATTGAGGCTTCCACGAAAACATTCAAATATTTTTCTTAAAAAAAAACCAAAAGGTTATACTTTATTAAGGTTTAAACCTTTGTATCCAAGAGCTTGTTCCCATGCAGGAATTGCCAAGTGAGATTTGAGGTTGTTTTTTATGAAGATCGAAAGGTGTTTTGCCATGACAACTCTCAGCTTTTCATATTGCACAGGTGATACCGCTTTAAGCTAATAACTCGATTGGATTCCTAGAGCTTGGATTTGAGGTTGGTGCTTGTGTTTATACTTTTGCATCGCATCTAGAGGGTCCAAATGGAATCTAATAACCCTAATGAGTCCATAAGTGGAGACCTCTATCATTTTTTAGACATGGAAAAGCCAATGGCCGATCCTGATGTCGCGATGACCGACAATGATATTCTTCGATGATGATAATTTGGTACGTACCACACAACAGTTTAAGGCTTTAAAGTCATGTACTTTGGACATTGAGGCCAAGTACGATAAGATACTTATCTTTCTTTAGGAGTTAAAAGATAACATGCAAGCTTCTACCATTGTAAGTGCTTCAGTGGGAGGGATGCTCGTCGGTACATCTCACTCTAGAGATGTTGCTGCTATTCTAAAAGATTTGAAACCTCTGACCTTTAATGGGGTGGAGAAGGAACACAATAAGGATGTGGTCAACACTTTTTACAAAAGTGGTAGGACTTGCATCGATCGTGTCACACTCCAGAGGAGATACATGCGCTTAAAGCGAGCTTAACTCTAGGAGGTAAAGCATATAAGTAGTGGATGAGCTTGGAGTCTGAAAATCAGCCTACTACATGGGTTGAATTTGAAAGTGCATTCATGAAAGAATTTCTTCTAGAGAATGAGATGGATCGTAATTGGGAAGCATGGGACAATTGTGAGATGAGAAATATCACATTGACTAAGTATATCTCCAATTATTGAGAAATCATTCTCAAGTTGAAAGGTATCGAAAAATTCGTGGATTTATTCACGGATTAGATACGGACTATAAGAATAAAGTTAAACAAAATGAGCTGAAAAATTTAGAAGAAGCAATTAAGTTTGCTTAAATTTTGACGACACTGCGGCGGTCGGCGGAAAGAAAAAACATGCGCAAAATGTACAACGGACATCTAGTGTGTCTGAGGGTTCCAAGCATCAAGGTCAAAATAAAAGAAAGGGACCTAACCAAAAGAATGACCAATCTAAGAAGACTAAAGGAACACAAAAATTTCTGAAGCATGAAGATTTTGAAAGAGCTAAAAAAGGAAATTTATATTTTCATTGCATGGAGAAGGGTCATAGTAAGCTACAGTGTCCCAAGCTAAAAGAAAATGAGAAAAATCAGTGTGATCAAAGTAAAGAAAAACAAGTGCACACTATTCAAGTACTCCCTCTAGAGACTTCTTGTAAGTTTAAAGAGGTTCAAGTTTATCATGCTGATTCTACTCATGCATGTTGTGTCACGTCATCACTATGGGTGCCAACATTTGGACCACATGAGTTGGTTAGAATGCATGGTCACAAGGTACGAGTTATGATTGATGATAGTGCCACACACAATTTCTTGAACTATACTTTAGTTAAGAAATTAAAGTTGCCGCAAAGTCCAAGTGATCATAAGTATGTGGTTTTTTTATTAACGATATGATAAAGATACTGGGATATAGTAGTTCATCGTGATATTCTATTAGTCATTCAAGGTCATGAGATGCATTTGGATTTTCAAGTTATGCATATCACTCGAGCGAAAGTTATTCTAGGTCAAGAGTGGTTATATAACATTGGTCCATTTTTGTCTAGAAGTTATTTGCATAATTTTTTTGAGCTTGAAGTAGATGGTAAGAAAGTGCGCTTGCAAGATGAACATAATGTACCCTCCTCACCTCTTATATGCTATATGGAACTCAATCACCTTGTACAAGATAATGAAGTAGAAAACATCTTTTTATGCTACATGAGTCTTGATGATATCATTTCTTTTTCCACATGTGAAAACATAAGTGGTTTAAGTGAGCATAGTGTTTACATGACTTCTTTTCAATCAAAGCATGTTAATAATAAAAAAGTTAATGAATCCTTATAGCAATTGTTATAATAATTTAAAGATGCGTTTCCAAATGAATTAGCGGAAGGATTACCTCCTATCCATGATGTTGAGCATCTAATTGAAGTAATACCTGGCTCAAAGCCAGTAAGTAGGCCTCCTTATCGGCTTAGTTTCAAGAAAGCACAAGAAGTTGGACCACCACAGTTAAAGGAATACCTTAAAAGTGGATTCATTCTACCAAGCACTTTGTCTTGGGCTTCACCAATTCTATTGGTGAAGAAAAAAGATGGGTCTATGTGGTTATGTGTAGACTACTGTGGTTTGAATCAAATAAAAAATAAGAGTAAGTACCCTTTGCCAATGAATAGATGAGTTGTTTGATCAAATCCAAGGGGCAAAGTACTTTACAAAAATCGATTTATGATTCATTCAGATATCATCAAGTGAGAATTCGAGAAGCGAATGTCCAAAAGACAGCTTTTCGAACTAAGTTTGGTCACTATGAGTTTTTAGTCATTCCCTTTGGTTTGACTAATGCTCCGGCCAATTCATGACACTTATGGATAGTGTCTTGAAACCCTATTTAGGAAAATTTATCCTTGTTTTCCTAGACAATATCCTAATCTACAGTTATACCAAGAAAGAACATCTCGAACACTTACAAGTATTTGAGTTACTTATGAAGCATTCACTTTATGCCAAAGAGATTAAATGTGAATTCTTCATAAAATAAATTCAACACCTAGGCCACATTATCTCAAAAGATGGCATTCATATGGATCCAACAAATGTTGAAGCCATATTGAAATGGCCACATCCCACAAACTTAGAAGAATTACAAATTTTTCTTGGTTTGTTTGGATTCTATAGAAAGTATGTTCGAGATTATGCTAAGATAGCTGTTCCCATGACGGACCAGCTTAAAGGAAAGGGAAAGAACTTTGTTTGGGGGGATTCCCAGCAAAGAAGTTTTAAAAAACTTAAGGTAGCTATAGCTACAGCTCCCATTCTCCAAGTTGTCGATCCAAATCAACTCTTTGTGGTAGAGATGGATGCTAGTAATGATGTAGTAGGTGCAGTCCTCTTACAAGGGGGGAAACCTATTGTATTCAAAAGTAACAAGTTGGACAGAGCTCGACAAAATTATTCAGCTTATGAAAGGGAGATATATGCTATAATTCATGCCTTAAAGAAGTGTGGAGGCATTATTTATATGGTGCCAAATTTGAGATAGTCTTTGATCATGAGAGTATCAAATGGCTATCTAGTCCAAAAGAGTTGAAGGGATGCAAAGCTCGATGGGCAGAGTTGCTCCAAGAGTTTGACTTTCAACTGAGGTCTAGAAAAGGAGGTTACAATGTGGTAGCTGATTCATTGAGTCGTATGCCCATGGTTAACGAGTTGAGTTTTACTCAAATTAAGAATTCTTTTTTGGAATCACTGAAGGAGAAGTGTGTTGATGATCCGCATTATGCCCACGTGAGGAGTGTCATAGAGAAGAGGGATCCCTTGACTACAAATAAAGATATCCTTGTTCACGAGAGGCAGATACTTCCACTAGTGGTAAGTCTCGAGAGATGTCTCAAGGAGACATGTCACTTACGAGTGATCAAAGAAATCATTAGAAGAATTTTTTGATTGATAATGGTTACTTACTTTATAAAGGTAGAGTATGTACACCTTCGGACTCAGACATTAGGTGTCGTATTTTATATGAATGTCATGATAGTCCGAGTGTTGGTCATCCTAGAATACGGAAGACATATGCACTAGTTAAGAGACAATTTTATTGGTCTGGCTTAACTAAGGACGTCCAAGACTATGTCTTAAATTGCCAAAAGTTCCAGGTCAATAAAGCAGAATGCCTAAAGGTAGGTGATTTACTAATTCACTAGAGATCCCAAATGGCAAGTGGGAGAGTATCTCAATGGACTTTATTGTTGGATTACCTAAAAAACGAACGGAGGCCACGATTCGGTTTGGGTGGTTATAGATAGGTTGACAAAAATGTGTCGGTTTATTTCAACAAAAACAATAGTGACACCTGAGTTAGCAAGGCTATTCATTGAAAATATCTATCAATTATATGGCTTACTTGCCGATATAGTTAGTGATAGAGATACAAAGCTTAATAGTCATTTTTGGAGTTCTGTGTTCAAGAGATTGGACACCATGCTAAGTATGAGTACGGCTGATCATCCTCAAAGTGATGGTCAACCAAGTCTTAGAAGATATGCTACGAGCATATGTAAGCAAAAACCAAACCAATTGGAAAGAATATTTACCCATATTGGAGTTTGCTTATAATAGTGCAAAACATTCATCAACAAGATTTAGTCCATTTCTGTTGATGTATGGTTTTCAATTGCGAGCTCTAGTGGCCGTTGGAATTGAGAAAGAAAAGATGCAAAAGGTTAAAGATTTTCTTCAAGATCTCCAAGAGATGACGAAAATCACGAAAGAAAATTTTGAGAGAGCACCATGACCGTGCTAAACATTATGCAAACAAAGATCGTAGACAAATCATCTTTGAAGAAGGTGATAAAGTGTGTTTTTTTAAAGGTTCCCACACACTCCAAATCTTTGAAAATGGGGAGAAGTCTGAAGCTATCTTCCAGGTATTGTGGTCCATTTACAATACTTTAAAAGGTAGGTAGTGTTGCTTATAAGTTAGCTGTACCAGATAGCTCTAAAGTTCATCTAGTTTTTCATGTTAGTAGACTGAAAAAGAAGTTGGGTGTGTGATGATGAATCTCATCAGTCAAGGGATTATAGTAGAACTTATCGAAACCCCATCCTTACCACATGAACCAGAAAAAGTCTTGGATTTCCAAGAGAAAAGAACTCGACACTCTATACGACATGAGTGTGTAGTCAAGTGGAAGTATAGACCAAAAGAAGATTTTTACTTGGGAAAAGGTAAGCACACTCAGAAAGAGGTTCCTAAATTTCACTTTCAAGGATGAAAACTCCTCTTAAGGGGGGAGTAATGTCATGATATCGGAATTATCGGGAGCCTAGAGGAGCTTGACCATCCGAGCAAGGCACGTGCAGGGTTCAGGGGAGCCAAGATATTGGTTACAAACTCTAGGGTGATTGGGCACTAATAAGAGTGTCTGGGCATGTGTGAAGAGCACTTTTGCTATTAAAAGAGTTTGGGTCTCGATATAGAAATCGGGGTGTGCTTTTGGCATGGTTGTGTGGAGAAGAAGGGGCTCTCAACACTAAAGAAGGGGCTCTCAACACTAAAGAAGAACGTGCAGCTGAGGAGGTTGCCCTATCACATCTAGGAGGATGTATCAAGTTGATCCAACACTTTGTAGCCCAACTATCCCAGATCCACAATGCACAAGCACAAAGGGTGGGGTAGAAGCAGAAAATAAGGCCACAATTTTGTAAAAAGCAATTCAGACTAGAAGAAGCATAGATTGAAGAAACTAAAAAGTCTAAGTATGCACTCATGGCCATCGTAAGGGAGGGAAGGAGAGTATGCATTTTGAGGAATTCATGAAACTTACTACTGAATTGGACATGGTCATGATTCAGATTCTAGTAATCCAAACTAATTGAAACAAAAAAGACAAAGGCCATCAAGGCACTATAGGTAGAAAGGGACAAGGCCTTGCACAGGTTTCACCACATGAGCATTTTCCTTGTGGTTAGTCGCATGCCTTGAGGCCAGCTGAAGGCCCACAAATGCCTTGCATGTAATTGAACTCACTAAAAGGGATGCAAGCATTAGAAGTTTATAGCAAGAATCAGCCAAACTAAGTGCACAAACACTCGCAAGCTTGGACTCCATAGTCTAGGGGTGGATGTAGACTCCATAGTCTAGGGGTGGATGCAGACTCCATAGTCTAGGGGTGGATGTAGAGAAGTTAACCCTACACAATATCTCCAACTAGCTCTGTAGGCTATATCTCTTATGTTCATCTATTAGGAATAACCCTAGAGAAGCCATTGAATTTATTGATGTTCATAAAGCTTTGCAGAAAGGTGCCGATGTATTATATGCACCTAGTTAATATGTTGATATTCAAAGGAGACATTTGGCCTAGTAGATATATATAATCAAAGAATCCACTTGATGGTCCCAAAGTATCATGCTTGTTATGGCTCACCCTAACCCTCCTTGAAACACATCTAAACAAGAGAGTACCTAGTGAACTTTAACTATCGTGAGGATCTTTCCAATGGCCGAGCTCGTAACCCTTGAGGTCTCCAAGCTCTATAACTCCTTGAGATGCAATTCCACCACGTCTCCCACGAGCGTTGTCAAACTATCGCATTATTGCGCTACGTGTACTCGTCCCTCCTCTCACCTCACATCACTCATTCACACTCACTAGCATGCATAAGAGAGAGAGATTAGCAAGAGGATTAGCAAGAGCAAGACTCTATTGCACAATGGGAGAGTCCTTTGTATTATGAGAGATATTCACTTATATACATGGCCATAAGTGTTTACACTCACTTAAACTATGGTCGGCTGTGCACTTTAGGCTCATAAGAGGCCTAATGCTATTATAATGACCACTCTCATAATATATCCATGAAGTACATCACTTGGAGCTTCATCCTAACTTACTACCACATGCTCTTGAAGCAGGAATCGCCATAGATATTCTGTCGGACCATTAGGTGTGCCCGTCCAAGTTGTAGATTTGGACAGCATTGCTCTATATCTTGAATGTATGACCTTTTAGTGTATCTACCTTGACTCCTTGATATACGATAATGCTAGTAGCTCTTGTGTTAGCATTCCCCCCTTCCTAATGCCGATCATGTGCTCGTGATCACGTTGAAGACCTTTGTGTGGGGAGAATTGGCAAGTTGATAGCTTTTGATGTTGAGTAACATTCAATGGTACTTGTTCCTCCAGAAGGAATAAGAAAGGCTAGTTAGTAAATGAAAAGGTTAGAGGTTAGTGGAAATTCCTAATGGGCTGGGGGGCTTGGGGAATTTGAGAATGATTACATTTTTACATTTTTACATTTTTGTGAGTCCTTTTTTTAATTGATATTTTTTGCTCACTTTATTTTTTTGCAAACATAAGTAGAGCTACATGTGATTTATGTTAGTGGGAAAATTACAAAATGTTAATAATTGGAGAGAAGAGAAGGAAGGATCCAAAGGAACATAGAAAAATCATTGGAACGAGATTGTGATTCTCAGTTCCTCATCTGATTTATTGAAGTGACATTCACCATTTGAATAAATTGGCCTTGGATGAAGTCCCTTTTTGTGGCATGATTCGTGTCAGATGTTGTTGAGTAGGACTTGTTCTTGCATGCTTCTTCCTAGGTGCTTTTTATTCTTTTATATATATTTAAGTGCTCTTATGAAGAAGAAGATATACATGAAGTATAAGAATTGAGTCACATAGATTCTTATTGAGCCGCTATTGTTGAAGTAGCCACTTGTTGGTGAGGCTTGAAAGAATTACATAGACTTGCGAGGCTTAGATAGATATCTTCATGAAGGATTATATATCATTGTGTTGTGAAGACTCTAGCTTTGTTTGGAGAGGTTTGTAATTTGAAGGAAAATTCTAGGCGATGGGTTGTAGCATGGACCAAGCTTTTGCTCACCATGGCCCCCCATCCAGAGATGTACCTGGAAGGTTGTTGATGGTGAGGCCTTGGTGCAAATATCCTCCAATGCATGAGTATGGATATGTACTCATGGAGCACCTGTCAAATTAACTTAGCCAAAAGAATAGTAAGCTATAAGCTTAACAAAAATGTATTGAAGATCGTTTCTGGGAGTTGCTTGTGATATTCTACCATTTTGAGGTAGGCCATATGTGTGATTTCCTTGTGTTTCTGTTTGTGATTTTTTTTGTTGTTACCTCCTTGCGAGCAATAGGTTCTTGTGTCTACTCTCCTTTTTGGGAGAATAGGCTCTTATGTCTACCACATGTAGCTTCTGCACTTATGCTTCTCATCTAGAGGGGTGAAAAGAGCATTGTGATTTTATCTTTGATGCACTCATAAGTGTCCGTTTGCAGACGTAGGAATTGATTTTTGAATTTGTGGTTCAAGTGTTGTCGAGGTGGTGGGTACAGCCTTTGGTTGGTTACCATTGGGGTTGATTGAACACACAAGCTCTTGTGTAGGTGCTAAATGCACGAGAGGGGTTGAGTGGTTTACTTGGTGTTGCTTAGGCCTCCATTCTTATCGAACTTTAGGTGAAGCTGTTGGTGGTGAGGCTGGCTTCACTTTGTTTAATTTTGGCAATCATATGATGGGATTACCATCATAGTATCCTTGTTGTTGAAGCACGTGCAACTATGTTTGATGAACATTATAAATTGGTGGTGGCTGATGCTTTTGGTGCTGAGGTTTTTTTCTTTGTGCAGGCTTAGGGGACTTTTTCTTTGTGCAGGCTTAGGGGACTTTTTGATGCGCTTGGGAATCCAAGCTTTGGTATTTCCTTGGTAGTACCCTTGTGCTTGCTTGCATTGGCTTTTGTGGATATTGTTGTGGAGTACTTTTATTTTTCCTTCGCCCCAGAGTGCTGCTTTGAGGAAAAGGCTTTGATGTTAATTGAGGCACCCAAATTGGATTGGTGTCTTTACAGTAGCCTTGGGCTACACCATTAAGCTTTTATAAAGGGGGAGGCTTCTATTTATAGGAAAAAATGAGCCTCTAACCAAGAAAATGATTCTAGAATTTTCCAGATCAGTTTGGTCAATTTTTGACCATTTTTGGATCAGTTCAGCTTACTTTTTGGATCTAGTTTTGAAACATGAGAGAGGAGAGATGAAAATATCTCATTTTGATTAAAAATTGGGGGTAATGATGAGAAAAAGGTGCCTACTTCATGAGGGGAGATCCCCACACTGAGGTGTCAAAATTCAAATTTTTAATTCTTTTCTTTGGTCCTTAGTCCCACTCTTCATCTTATGTGAGCATTTACTCAATTTTTGGGGGGTTTTTCTTTTATTCTTCAATTTATCTCCTCCCTACACTATCGGCGAGGTTGTCCTGTGTTGGCACATAGGCCAAGCTGATCTCTCCTGCTGAGAGTCTCTCCCTGACATAGTTATAATGCACCTCAATGTGCATTGTGCAAGCATGAAAAATTGGGTTTCTCACAACTGCCAATGCACTCTGACTGTCAGTGAAGATAGAGGTGGCAGACTCCTGTCCAACACCCAAGTTAGCCATAAGCCGTCTGAGCCACACACACTCAACCGTAGCTGTGAAAGCTGCCCTGTACTCAGCTTCACAACTAGAAGTGGCCACAGTAGGTTGCTTCTTGCTCAACCAAGATATGCATGAGCTACCGAGCATGAAACAAAAACCACTTGTGGACACTCTTGTGTCATAACCAGCCCAACCTGAGTCCGAAAAAGCATGTAAATCTGGCGGCAATGATCCCCCCTTGGGATAAAACAACCCAAGATGTATGGTGCCACTTAAGTAGCGAAAGATGCGTTTAACTGCCTTCCAATGCTGAGACCCTGGGCTATGCATAAACCTGCTCACCTGTGAGACTGCAAACTGAATGTCCGGCCTCGTAATGCATACATAAATGAGGCAACCAACAGCTGTCTGATAAAGTGTGACATCAAAGTGATCTCCAGCATCATGAAGACTCAACTTCAAACCTGTCTCCATTGGAGTAGCAATAGGCTTGCAGTCTTCAAGGCCAAATCTCCGCAACAATGTCTCAATATACTTTGTCTGACACAAAGCAATACCTCCATCACACTGCTTAAATTGTATCCCCAAATAATGATGCAAATGCCCCAAATCTGACATCTCAAAAGAGGCATTCAAATCAGTCTTAAAATTAGCAATATGACTTTCATTTGGTCCTGTGAGCAGTATGTCATCGACATAGAGAGCAATGATTAGATGTACATCATCCACACATTTAACATATAAAGTGCTTTCTGTTGGACTATTCTGAAAACCATGTGCAGTCAAATATGCATGTATCTTTTCATACCAAGCTCGTGGAGCTTGCTTTAAACCATATAAAGCCTTTTTCAACCTGCACACTTTGTTTTCCTGCCGTTTTTGAACAAAACCACGAGGATGCGATACATACACCTCCTCATGCGCAGTCTTTATGTCCAACTGATGCACATTCCAACCATTATGAGCTGCCAATGCACAAATGCTACGAATGGTAGTCATACGACAAGTGGGAGCAAAGGTCTCATCAAAATCAATGCCCTTTTCTTGAGCATAACCCTTTGCAACAAGTCTAGCCTTATAGCGATCAACACTGTCATCTGGCTTTCGTTTCAACTTAAAAACCCACTTACATCCAATGGCCTTTTTACCAATAGGCAAATCACACAAAGACCATGTACCATTCTTCATTATAGCATCATATTCACTTTGCATTGCAGCCAACCAATTCTCTGATTTTTGCGCCTCATCAAATGAAAGAGGTTCTTCCTCTTCACACATACTAGACACAACCAAAGCATAACAATCTGATGCATAAGAGGCATGCTGAAAACCTGAACGAGTACGACTAGATATAGGTGCATCAATTTTACTATCACGCAAGGTTTGCACCAGCCATTTAGGCATACCTCTAGCCTGTTCATTTTCAGCCCTATCCTCAGAAATTACATCCTGTAAATCTGCATCAGAAATGGGCTGATCTATGATGTCGTTTGATATCTGCATAGGCTGAATATTTGCTTCATTAGGACTTACATTTGAATTCCCACCTATAAACAGAGGCAACAATGTATCAAATACATCCCGTGAGCTCACACTTGTCTCTTTGGTACATGATAACAAAGGTTGCACAGCATCTTCCACAAAAACAACATCTCGACTAATCAAGATACGCTTTGACTGCGGATGATACAATCTGTAACCCTTGCTGCGTTGTTGCACAGGCACTAAAGCATAGGCCAAGCAACCAAAGACACGCAAGTGACCAATAGAAGGCTTCCTGCCATGCCAAGCTTCATATGGAGTAATAGACTGCAAGGCCTTAGTGGGACACCTATTGAGTACATATGCAGCACACATGACAGCCTCAAGCCAAAACGCATGTGGCAAAGCTTGGCTCTTGACCACACATTGTGCCATCTCCATAAGTGACATGTTTTTCCTCTCAGCAACACCATTTTGCTGAGGGGTATACGGCACTGTACATTGGTGTTTTATCCCACGACTAGCTAGACATGCATCAAACTCTTTAGACAAGTACTCCCCCCCTCGATCAGAACGGAGGGTGCCCACAGTACAATTGGATACATTTTCAACCATAAGAAAAAACTGTTTGAAGCACAAAAACACTTCGGACTTTGCCTTCAGTGGATATACCCATGCATGCCTTGAGTAATCATCAATGAAAGTCACGAAGTACAAGTGTTTACCAAATGACGGAGTTTGCATAGGCCCACATACATCACTATGTACAAGTTGCAATTTGCGAGTGGCCCGCATAGAACCATCCTTTGGAAACGCAGAACGCTGCATTTTGCCCAAAATACAGCCTTCACAAACATGTTTCAAGGGTGCCTCAAGAGGGGGCAATGAAGCAACCATATCAAATTTCTGCAAACGCAGCAAACTAGCAAAGTTCAGATGACCAAAACGAGCATGCCATAATTTTGCATCTGAAACTGCCTTTTCATCAGAAACTGCATTTGCTGAATCTTCCACACACTTGTCATAAGAATTGAGCCTATACAACCCACAAAACAAGGTGCCAGATGCAATAATCGTATCACAAGTCAAATCATGAACAGTACATCTGTCATCCACAAATTTGACTACAAATCCAAGTCTAGCAAGCGCAGAGACAGACAATAGATTCTTCTTTATCCCTGGCACATACAAAGCATTTGAAAGTGTGAAAGCGCTGCCATTTGCAGCAGTAAGCATAATTTTACCAACGCCCTTCACTGGGTAAGAAGCATTATTGGCACATGTGATAGTATTCCCATTAGAGACAACCTCAAGACAAGTGAACATATCACAATGTGAGGTAATGTGCTTTGTAGCACCACTGTCAAAATACCATACATTAGAGTCAACAGAAACTGCCAAACATGCATCATGTACAGATGGGTCATACTGGCAATACACGCTAAATGCCCATTCTGTATTCTACACAACATTTGCAGAATCTGCATTTGTAGAAACATCCGCTATTGTGGCTGCATTTGACTCTTTCTTCTTTGCCTCTTTAGCCTTTAGCTTAGGGCAATTCTTAATGACATGATCATTTGCCTTACAATAGTTGCACCTAGTCTTTTTCTTGCCTTTATCAAGAGCCTTCTCAGACTTATTGTTGTAGAGAAGAAGTTGCAGACCTACTAATAGGAGAAGAAACAGTGGAAGGGGCTGCCTTACCACTTCTTCTCTGCTGCTGGGCAGCAATAAATGCTTGATCAACTGCAGCAATAAATGCTTGATCAACTGCACGCTGCCTGGCCCTGTTTTTCCTGGACTGCGCTTCTTGCAAGAGCTTGTTGACTAAAGTATCATACTTGACAGCATCAGGTCTGTCCTCAGTAAGAAGTCTCCACGTGGAAGAAAAAGTCTGATATGTCTCAGGTAAAGCATCAAGAACAGTTTGTACAAGAGAATGATCAGGAATAATCTCACCTGTAGAAATCAACTGTTCTTTGAGATCTTTAATCTCATTAAGAAAAACATTCATGTCATCATCTTCCTGCATAATCTTCAATTCTAGCTCTTTACGCAGGTAAGAGATTTTTGCCTCGTTACGACCTGCATACAAACCAGCTAGAATATCCCAAGCCTGTTTTGCTGTTTTAGCTGAACGAATATGTGGGGTGATGTTACGTTTGACAGAAAGTGCAATCAAGGCATGAGCCTACGCATCTTTACCATCCCAACGAGCTTGTTCAGCAGTGGGTAAAACAGCAGCAACAGTAGAGCTGCTAGAACCTGCAACATCCTCAACAGATCCTACATCCACAGAACCTGGACATACATCCATACCCTGCACAATGTTCCACACTCCTTTTGCAACCAAAACATGCTACATCATGTATGCCCAAAGTGGGTAGTTGCTGTCTCCATCCAGTTTGTCTTCAGCAGACAACATGTGAAATACATCATTGCTGTTATCAGCCATGGCCACTGACTGAAACTAATGCAAAAGCTGCCTGTAATGAAGCAAAGACTGAACAGAAAACAACTCGTGCTATGTAGCACGGTCCACAATAGAATACGTATGCCTGTTTTGCAGAAAACTGCACTGTCGAAATTTCTGCAGAAAATGACGAAAACACCTGTGCAGAACTTGCAATGCAAAAACGGAGCCCGAAACGACCTCAAATGCGATTTCTGAGAACGCAAAGCCCTACGGGCGAATTTGCAGAGTATAGGGACCTACAAGCGATCGTGAAAGCTCACCTCAATCAGAGAACGTGAGTCGAAGGGTGTTGGCGGCGTAGCCCTGGGAGCCGATGCCTGCTCTGATACCAATTGTTGGAATTAGGGTTGCAGGAAAGCACACAAAGCTTGGAGAAGAAGAAGCAAGAATGCACACAACACACAATGTATTAGATTGTGTCAATATACAAAAGATAAGTTAGCCCTAGAAGGATGGGCGTATATACAAGCCGGGGGAAAAAACCTCCTAAAGAGGGAAAAAGTGCACCGACGGTCCTAAGTGTGTTCACACACATCACTACCTATATATATATGGCAACAATGGGCTCATCCGTTGAGGACCAGCAAGGTCAATCAACCAGATCCATGCGTGAATTCAGAAAACTCTTAATTTTTAACTAATAAACCTTGTACGCAGTCAACTCTTCATCTTATGTGAGCATTTACTCATTTTTGGGGGTTTTTCTTTTATCCTTGATCCAAATATCTTCCCCCCCAACGCATGTGTGGGTATCTTCGGCGACTTAGAGCCTGAGCACCGTATAGTCAGCACCCTCTAGGATCCTTCGCAGGTCACCTAGCGCTTCACTCATAGGCCGCTTCCTTGGTCCCTCATCCACCGTACCGCAAGCTCACCATTTAAATCGAACCGAGGCTCGTCAAGACCTCGGCCGACCTTGCTACGCGAGACGTCCTTCATTGACTATCCATCAGCTGTTGCAACTTTATCAAGTAGGTCTTCACGACCTCATTCACAGGACGGTCAAAATGCTTCCCCAGCATTCTTGACATAAAACAGTCATTTACTCTCGTCTTTCCACATTGTTCCACATCAATCCACATTATTTAATCCACATCTATTTCATATGTATTCTCATTCTCATCCAATCACATCATTTTCATCTGATCACATCTTTCCTCATTTATCCTCATCAGTCTCATCCACTCGCATCTACCCATATCCATATCCACATCTCATCCACTCGCATCTACCCATATCCATATCCACATCTCATCACATCACATTCATTCACATCTCATCCATTCACATCACATCTCATTCATTCACATCTATCCCATTTCACATTCATTCACATCACATATCATCCACATTGACATCTATCCCAATTTACATCACATCCATTTCACATCACATCTCATTCATTCCCATCCCGATTCACATCACATCACATCTCATTCAGTCACATCTCGATTTACATGACATCACATCTCATTCATTCACATCACCATCCCATCACATACATTCTATCCACATAACATCACATCACATCTATCCACATCATACTCATTTTACACATCTCATCTCATTCATCCACATCCTTCCAATCGTTCACATGTACGACTACCCACATCTATCCATACATTCATATCTAACACTTCACATCCACATATATTCATGTCACATCACATCACATTCTTTCACATACACATCCGCATCCATTCTTTCACATACACATCCACATCCATTCTTCCACATACATCCACATCCATTCTTTCACATACATATCCACATCCATTCTTTCACATACATATCCACATCCATTCTTCACATACACATTCACATCCATTCTTTCACATACACATCCACATCCATTCTTCACATACACATTCACATCCATTCTTCACATACACATTCACATCCATTCTTCACATACACATTCACATCCATTTTCATCACATACACATCCACATCTCATCCATCCATCCATTTACATCTATTGGATTCACATGACATCTCATCACATCTATTCACATCACATCTCATCACATCTATTCACATCCATCCATTCATTCACATCTATCTGATTCACATGACATCTCATCACATCTATTCACATCACATCCCATCCATCCATTCATTCGTATTTATCTGATTCAAGGTTCGAGTCGGAATAAGATTTTTCCTGAACGATCTTTCTCGAAATGGTTTGATAATTTAGTTACTATTTTATTGAATTTCTTTCTTTGAATATTCAATTAATTGATTTCTAAATTAGTTACGAATTCCAATGAGAAATAAATTAATCATTTATCTGAATATTTCGATCTCGATAGATTTCTTGAATTTTCTTTTGACAATCCGAGTGAATATAAAACGATAGAAATTTCTCTCTTAGAGTATTTAATTATTCATTTATCAAATATTCATAGAATTTAAGAGAATTCTAATTTTGATATAAAAATTCTTTATGCATCTATTTATGCATAAAAATCAACTTCAATGGGAATAACACTTTTATAAATAAAATCCTTTTATGCATAAAATCAAATTCAATAGGAATAACACTTTTAAAATAAAAAGAATTTCTTTATGCATCTATTTATGCATAAAAATTAATTTTTTAAGAATAACGCTTTTATAATAAAAAAATTTCTTTATGCATCTTTCTATGCATAAAAATCAAATTTAATAAGAATAACACTTTTATAATATTTTTTTCCTTTATGCATCTTTCTATGCATAGAAATCAAATTTAATAAGAATAACACTTTTGTAATAAAAAAATTCTTTTATGCATCTTTCTATGCATAGAAATCAAATTTGATAAGAATAACACTTTTGTAATACAAAAAATTCTTTTATGCATCTTTCTATGCATAGAAATCAAATTTCATAAGAATAACACTTTTGTAATAAAACAAATTCCTTTATGCATCTTTCTATGCATAGAAATCAAATTTAATAAGAATAACACTTTTGTAATAAAAAAAAATTCCATTATGCATCTTTCTATGCATAGAAATCAAATTTAATAAGAATAACACTTTTGTAATAAAAAAATTCCATTATGTATCTTTCTATGCATAGAAATCAAATTTAATAAGAACAACACTTTTGTAATAAAACAATTTCATTATGCATCTTTCTATGCATAGAATTCAAATTTAATAAGAATAACACTTTTGTAAATAAAAAAAATCCATTATGCATCTTTCTATGCATAGAAATCAAATTTAATAAGAATAACACTTAAAAATCAAATTTAATAATTAATATCAGTGATATCCATGCATATTCATAGGTAAATATGTACATGGAGTAATTAGAATATTTCTTTTAGATGCAAAAATGGTGGGAAATTACTCTTCTGGAATAACATAAAAATAAACTTTCTTTTTCACAAAATTCTAGAAAATTTTGCCATAACCTTCTTTGTATGGCTGACCATTTCTCATTTTTATCTTTCTTTACTTAGCTTAATTAACCCAATTTAGAATTATAGAACTCTAATCTAGACAATTTTCTAAATTCAAGAGAGTAAACAAAAAGAAGAGTTTAATTAATCACTTAGTTAATCTTTCTAGGATTGAGAAAGGTTGGAATGTAAAGAAGAGAAGGGGGTGGCCTTTTTTTCAAAGGCATAGCATTTGAATTTAATTCAAACATTTACTCTAACGTAGTCAAAAGTCTTAACCAACTGAACTGATCTGACTGAACCCGTAAGTCGCATAGTCAGATCAAGGAAAAGACTTGCACTTGGATCATAGCGACCAACGCTTTTTTTCCTCATTGAGAGGCACAACCGCCGTTGATTCTTTTCCATAGAACAATTTTTATCCGGGATTTACTTCATCTATCATACTATAACAGAATTGAGTCTCATTTTAGGGATCCATCAGTCCCCAGCCTTAGTCTCGTGAGTTAGCCAACCGCCCAACCACTGTAGTGATGGGATCCATTTAAGAATTTGGTTAGGTTTTGTCCCGGGTACCAGGAAAAAGAGTTCCCAGGCCCCCTAACCGGATATTCATGCAAACTTAGAACTAGTCACACCACCTACACACCCAATATGAAATTGCTTTTTTAACAGATTCAGTTGTCTTTAAAACAATCTTTTAATGAAACTATAGTATCACTGATCATAATCCTCCAAAATATCCGGTTGAATCCTAATTTCCAATTTTTCTTTCATCGGTGTACCTATGGCATCATTGGCAACCAGAACGCTCACCACTTGTCACTCAGGGGCCTTTTCGATAGTTCCTAGCTCCCGACAATATACTCACTTATAAAAATCAAAATGGAATCTCTGTTGAAGATCAGCAAGATCAACCAACATATCCATATAAAATAGCCATGGACTCATCCGTTGAGGACCAGCAAGGTCAATCAACTAGATCCATGCCCGAATTCAGAAAACAACTCTTACTCCTTGATCCAAATATTGGCCCGACGCACGTGTTGGTATCTTCGGCGACCTAGACCCCGAGCACCATATGGTCAGCATCCTCTAGGATCCTTCGCAGGGGGTCACCTAGCGCTTCACTCATAGGCCGCTTCCTTGCTCCCTCATCCACCATACCGGAAGCTCACCATTTGAATCAAACGGAGGCTGGTCAAGATCTCGGCCGACCTTGCTACACGAGACGTCCTCCATTGACTCTCCGTCTCAACTGTTGCAACTTTATCAGGTAGGTCTCCACAACCTCATTCACAAGATGGTCAAAATGCTTCCCCAACATTCTTGACATAAAACAGTCATTTAAAAACAGGTCATTAATACAATTTCTATAACGAACTCTCGTCTTTCCACATTGTTTCATATTAATCCACATTATTTAATCCACATCCATTTCATATATATTCCCATTCTCATCCAATCGTATCATTTTCATCTCATCACATCTTTCCTCATTTATCCTCATCAGATCTCATCCACTCGCATCTACCCATATCCACATCTCATCACATCACATTCATTCACATCTCATTCATTCACATCACATCTTATTCATTCACATCTATCCCGTTTCACATCACATCACATCATATTCATTCACATCACATATCATCCATTCACATCTATCCTAATTTACATCACGTCCATTTCACATCACATCTCATTCATTTCCATCTTGATTCACATCACATTTCATTCATTCACATCCTGATTCACATCACATCTCATTCATTCACATCACATCACATCTCATTCATTCACATCCCGATTCACATGACATCACATCTCATTCATTTACATCACATCTATCCACATCATATCTCATTCATACACATCTCATCTTAATCATCCACATCCATCCAATCGTTCACATGTACGACTACCCACATCCATTCGTTCACATGTACGACTACCCACATCTATTCACTTAACTGATTTCTAAATTAGTTACGAATTCTAATGAGGAATAAATTAATCATTTTTTTAATATTTCGGTCTCGATAGATTTCTTGAATTTTCTTTTTACAATCCGTGTGAATATAAAACGATAGAAATTTCTCTCTTAGAGTATTTAATTATTCATTTATCAAATACTCATAGAATTTAAACATAGAATTTAAGAGAATTCTAATTTTGATATAAAAATTCTTTATGCATCTATTTATGCATAAAAATCAACTTCAATGGGAATAACAATTTTATAAATAAAATCCTTTTATGAATAAAATCAAATTTAATAGGAATAACACTTTTAAAATAAAAAGAATTTCTTTATACATCTATTTATGCATAAAAATTAAATTTTATAAGAATAACGCCTTTATAATAAAAAAATTCCTTTATGCATCTTTCTATGCATAAAAATCAAATTTAATAAGAATAACACTTTTATAATAAAAAAAATTTCTTTTATGCATCTTTCTATGCATAGAAATCAAATTTAATAAGAATAACACTTTTGTAATAAAAAAATTCCTTTATGCATCTTTCTATGCATAGAAATCAAATTTAATAAGTATAACACTTTTGTAATAAAAAAAATCCTTTATGCATCTTTCTATGCATAGAAATCAAATTTGATAAGAATAGCACTTTTGTAATAAAAAATTTTTCTTTATGCATCTTTCTATGCATAGAAATCAAATTCAATAAGAATAACACTTTTGTAATTAAAAAAATTCCATTATGCATCTTTCTATGCATAGAAATCAAATTTAATAATAATAACACTTTTGTAATAAAAAATTCCATTATGCATCTTTTTATGCATAGAAATCAAATTTAATAAGAATAACACTTTTGTAATAAAAAAATTTCCATTATGCATCTTTCTATACATAGAATTCAAATTTAATAAGAATAACACTTTTGTAATTAAAAAATCCCATTATGCATCTTTCTATGCATAGAAATCAAATTTAATAAGAATAACACTTTTGTAATAAAAAATTTTCCTTTATGCATCTTTCTATGCATAAAAATCAAACTTAATAATTAATATCAGTGATATCCATGCATATTCATAGGTGAATATGTACATGGACTAATTGGAATATTTCTTTTAGATGCAAAAATGGTGGAAAATTGCTCTTTTGGAATAACATAAAAACAAAATTTCTTTTTTCACAAAATTTTAGAAAATTTTGCCATAACCTCCTTTGTATGGCTGACCATTTCTTATTTTTATCTTTCTTTATTTAACTTAATTAACCCAATTTAGAATTATAGAACTCTAATCTACACAATTTTCTAAATTCAAGAGAGTAAACAATAAGAAGAGTTTAATTAATCGCTTAGTTAATCTTTCTACGATTGAGAAAGGTTGGAATCTAAAGAAGAGAAGGGGGTGGTCTTTTTATCAAAGGCATAGCATTTGAATTTAATTCAAACATTTGCAAAACATAAAAATCAAGAAAACCATAGCTTTTTTATTAAAAATTCGTAAAGTAAGAAAATTAGCTTACATGGAGCTAGTAAGCTCTCCTTTGGCTTGAGAGATTGAGGGTTCTACTCTTGTTTGAAGCAAGAGTGGCCACCAATTCACTTTGGAGAGGATTAGGCCAAAAACAATTGAATTATTAAAAAATTCACTGTAGATGGCTCAGGACAGGAGTAGAGTAACAGTGCATAAACACCATTAAGCTTTTACAAAGGGGAGGCTTCTATTTATAGGAAAAAGTGAGCCTCTAACCAAGCAAACTGATTCTAAAATTTTTCAGATCAGTTTGGTCAATTTTTGACCATTTTTGGGTTAGTTCAGCTTACTTTTTGGATCTAGTTTTGAAATAGGAGAGAGGAGAGATGAAAATATCTCATTTTATTGATTAAAAATTAGAGGTAATGATGAGAAAAAGGCACCTACTTCATGAGGGGAGATCCCCACACTGAGGTGTCAAAATTCAATTTTTTAATTCTTTTCTTTGGTCCTTAGTCCACTCTTCATCTTATGTGAGCATTTACTCATTTTTGGGGGGTTTTTCTTTTATTCTTCAATTTATCTCCTCCCTACACTTGGATTGATCCTATTGGCCCATAGGAACCTTAATTGGACCATAATCTATTTTTTTTTAAAATCTGGACCCTTAGGCTAAGATCCTTTATACCTATTCTCAATTAATTCCAATTGCACATTGGAAAGTTCTTTTTGAATTTCTATTTCAGGGGAAACCATTTTAGACACTAGGAGGATTTTTATATCCAAAAATATCTCAATTTTGAATTACCTCCCTCTAGACATTTTCTCTCACCAGGCCAAAACAGGGTAAAACAGGATCTTTCTTTTATTTCAGAGAGGAGAATAATTATAAGATTAGAAGGGAAGGTTCTTACACCTGTACACCTCAAAAGCTGGAGGGAGGAATCTTACAAAGGGGCACTGCCCTACATAACATAATTCCCATTCGGGAGGGAGGAACCAGTGAAGAGGAAGAAGAGCAGGAGCTCCAACCCTTGGTTGGAGCTTATGATAGATGAATTGCAAGGGTTACCATTGGATGAGGCTTGGGATCCATTCGGCTTAGAAGGAGAGGTGGCACAACCTCTATGGAATTGGTTAAATTCCTATGAGGGGTTCCAGTGCAATATGGTGGACATAGTGGAGTTGGTGGACTCATACCCCATTCAAGAGGTGTCCTAGAAAAGAACTCTCAGAAGAAGCAGTAGTATGGGATTGGATAGAATCCTTGCTTACTCTGGCCTCCTCCTGTGCACAAGTGTCTCAACAGGAAGTGATAAAGGTCATAGGTCTAGGGGAACCAGAGTTTTCTAGACAACCTAGAAAGAAGGTCTCTCTCGAGAGGAGTCATTAGAGGCACCTAAAACCCCTCCTAGATGCACTCGCAAAGGAGAGGTGGGAAGAGCACCTCAATACTAGGGAGGAAACCTTGCTAGTAGAAGAGATACCCATTAGCTGAATGGAGGAATGCATTAGTGATTTCCCTCTAGACATCACCCTAGCCCATGACTCCTTATCTCTCCATCAAGTAGCACTAGGCACAACTCCTCTTCCAACCACCGCTTACCCACGGGGAGGTGAGAGATATGAACTTGGGCACAATAGAGGGGTCACGCCCCATCTTAGTGGTAGCTTGGGTCTACTCTTCAGAGAATCACCAACTTTTTTAGAGAACACCAAGATGTGTTTGCATGGATCTACAATAGATCCAGTCATTTGCACTCACAGAATTCCACTTAAAGAAGGCAGTCAGTTAGTCAGGAAGGGCATCTACCTCATGAATCCAAAATATTTAGAAGTGGCGAAGAAAGTGTTGTACAAGATGGAAGAGGCAGGTATCATTGGTCCCATTGAGAACTCCGAGTGGTTGTCACCTACAGTGGTGGTGATTCCCAAAAATAAGACCAACAAGCTCAGGATATGTGTAGACTTCATACCCCTCAATGAGTGCACAATAAAAGATGGTTTTTCCTTACCCTTCATAGAGAGGGTTTTGGAAGATGTGGCCAGCCATGTGCTCTATTCCTTCATGGATGGGTTCAGTGGCTACAACCAAGTAGTGATTGATGAGAAGGATTAGCTCAAGACAACATTTGTCACATAGTGGGGAACATATGCCTATAGGATGATGCCCTTTGGTCTTTGCAATGCCCCAGCCTCCTTCCAAGCCTCCTTCCAAAGGACCGCCATCTAGATTTCCCAGGAGTATTTGAATGATTTCTTACACATCTTTTTGGACGAATTCTCTAACTTTAGTGGGAAAAAGGGCATGCCAAGGGTGATGGTTCTAGAGGAACACCTGCCTCAACTCACTCTAGTGTTCATGAAGTGCAAAGTATCGGGTCTCCCCCTTAGTCCCTTCAAGTGCCACTTCCTAGTGGGTCATGGTGCCTTGTTGGGTCACATCGTCTTAGAAGACGATCTTTCTCTAGATCCCGACAAGATCATTGTTATTCTTAGATTAAGCCCTCCATCCAATCCTAAAGGTGGGCAAGAATTGCTCAGGCATACAAGCTACCAAGGCCGGTTCATCCGCATGTATGCAGATATCTATTTCCACTCAACCACATGCTCCACTTGGATGTTCCCTTCCATTGGGGCCCAAATCACACAAGAGCTTTCACTTTTTTCAAGCACATGCTGGTGCATGCTCCGGTACTAATCACCTTGAATTGGGAGAGTTGATATTCCATGTGCATACGGATGCCAGTGCAATAGCAGTAGGAGTAGTGCTCGTGCAAGTAGATGTAGAACTGAAGATGGATAGGCCTATCCACTATGCAAGTAAGCATCTCAATAGGGCCGAGAGAAACTACTCAACCACTGAGTGGGAGGGTTTGGCCATAGTGTACTCATTTTAGAAATTCAAACATTATTTATTAGGGCATCACTTTGTGGTGATCACAACCATCAAGTAGTGAAGTATTTGTTGAATAAAGCCAGGTGGCTGATGGGATCTGGAGATGGCTCCTTCTCTTTCAAGAATTCAACTTTGATGGTCCGCCCAGGGAAGGACCATGTCATGGTTGATCATCTGTACAGAATCTTGAGTGGGGAGCCAGCCTCTGAAGATGGGATTTGTGATGATCTTTTGGACAGCATGTTGTTTGCTATGGATGCCATCCCTACTTGGTATGAGGACATTGTGATGCTTTTAGGACAACTAGGTTTCCCCAGAATGCTGATGCTAAGGCAAAGAGGAGGCTTTTACTTAAGAGTAGGCCTTACCAGCTCATCAGGACACTTGTACAAGATGGGCAAGGATGAAGTGTTGAAGAGATGTGTCAATCCTCATGAGGTTTCCCTCATCATGGAGGATGCTCATTCCAGACTAGGTGAAGGTCACTTGCCTGGCCATGTCACCACCCAAAAGATCATGCAGTGGTCAAGTTTCTGTATGAGAGCATCTTCACTAGATTTGGGTGCCCCATAAAAGTCATCAGTGAGACAGAGGGAAACATTTTGTGAACGAAGTCATAGACACCTTGCTGGCATGCTATCAAATCTTCCATTGGAGGTCCTGTGCCTACTATCCTAGGGCTAACGTACAAGTGGAGAGCACCAACAAGGTCTTGTGCAAGTCCTGTGCCTACTATCCTCGGGCTAACGGACAAGTGGAGAGCACTAACAAGGTCTTGTGCAAGTCCCTATTTATGGGTATCCAAGGAGCATTCTCACCAATGGGATCAAGCCCTCTTAGGAGTATTGTGGGCCTATCGCACAGCTTACAAGGCAACCACGTTGCACACTCCATTTCAACTGGCTTTTGGGCTAGAGTCCGTATTACCTTTTGAATTCAATGAAGGATCATCTAGAGTGGGGCAGCCTAGGGCCCCCACCTATCACTCAGATACTCAGCTTGAAGTCTTGAAAGAGACCCACCAAATCGTTCGGAGCACCACAGAGGTGGAGCAACTTCGGTGCAAAGTGTGGCATGATTTAACACTTGAGACTTCCCCAATTTTCTGAAGGTGATTTGGATTTGGTCTATAATTATAAATATCTAAAAAGGCTTGGAAGTTGGTGTATGCTTGGCAGGGTCACTTCTGGTAGTGGAGATCTTGCCCATGGGTGTCGTGCAACTAGAAACTCTCCAAGGTGCCTCCCTCCCATTGGTGAACAGATCTAGAGTGAAGAAGTATTGGCCTCCTCAGGTGTGACATGCCGGTAAGGAGTCGTGAGATGACAAGGGTTGTACATATTTTTAAATATTTTTTAATCACTTTATTGTAATTCTTAATATTTTTCTTATTCTCTTTTCTTTTTTTTTTCTCTAGGGTAACGTCTTTGCTTTCCATCTCCGTTGACCACCCTACCCCCTCACCTCTCACCTCTCACTTCTCTCTTCTTACCACTCACCGACCAAGCCCCCCTTCCCAACATCCGTCATGTATCCCTCACCCCTCTCTCTTGACATCCTACCTCTCCCCCTCGACCAAGCACCTCGTCAACCCTCCACCCTACCTCCCTTCACCATGCCCCTATCGTTCAACATCTCAACACTCTGACTCTACTCTTAGTTGTTTGAGTTATGTGGGGGTGAGCTCTTTGTGCTATTAGGAGGGTAATATCCAAATTGTGGTGTCTTTCAAGCTGCTTGAATTCCTCGTATTGAAGGTGATCGAAGGTGAACAAAAATGGTGACTCGAGACATATCTGATGGTGGGCATGTCCATTTGATTTCCACCGTGTGAATGTGGTTGGTGGGCGCCCATGAGTAGTTCCGGCCCCGAGAAAGGTGTGTAAGAAAGGGTGCTGTTTCTGGATTTCTCTGGAAAAACGAAAACAGAGCGGCATTATAGCTTGGCAGAAAGAGAGGGAGAGAGATTATGGTTTTGCGAAGCTAGGGTTTGCAGGATTTATCTAAGAAGCCAGGAGATTAGGGTTTTGTTGGCAGGATTTACCTACCGTTTTCAGAGAGCAGCTGCGTATGGAAAACTCTAATTCGCTTTTCTCTGCTTCTCGGCTGAAGAGGAAATGCGAGGATGATGATTCAGTTGTGGAGCTCCTCCATGGCGTTAGCTTGTCCCCTCACAACAAGAAAATGCGCCAGGCAAGTTGCCTTGACTGTCCACCTCCCTCTGTGTGTGTGTGTGTGCGTGCGTTGCCCTTGTGTTCCATGGTTTTTGCCCTCTGAGCCATAGATTGCATGAGTGTGTGTGCGTGTGCGCGCGCGCATGTGCTTGCGTGTGTGTTCCATGGTTCTTAGCCTCTGAGTATAATTCTGCCATAGATTGCATGGTTTACTGCATCATCTGTCTTTGAAATTTTGGCTTTGAAGCTTATTTGCTTCAAGAAACCCGGATCCGTTGTCGCAACCTGTTGTTTGGTGACATGCCATCCTTTCAGAGAAGATTACTCTGCTCTGTTAGTAGGGAAGCTGACAGGATCGTTTATTAGAGAATGTGGTTATGGCTTTTTGCTGAAGTCTGGCGTTTCTCAAGTATTTGATGCTCCCCCTCTTGGAGAGTGTCTTTTTTATTGCTGAAATTAGGAGTTCTCTTGTTGGTGTAGAAGCTGTTATTGGTGCTGAAACAGGTGTAGAAGCATTGCTTGCTTACAAGCCTGGCTACACCTTTCTGCAGGATTTTTGCTCTACCAGCCTTTCCGAAGATTTTATGGACAGGTCTCTCCTTCAAACAGGATTTGGTGGCTCTTCCCCACGTGATGTAGAATTGTCTGAGCAAATGCCAGAGAGTGTGCCAATTTGTCTTCCCGATGTAAATTTGTGTGAACAGTCGCTTGAGACTTTGCCTATCTGCCCTGCAAATGATGAGAGGGCAATAGTATTGTACAAACCTGTCAATCCTCCCCTCTTTCCTGGAGGTCCAAGTTCGGGATCACAGATAATGTTCAGTGCAAGCATCTTTTCAACAACAGGTACAAGTCAGATTGCTAGCCCGCCTGCCTTTCATTCTTATCATTGTGTATGTGCGGCTCTATTAGTAATGTTGTGGACTGGCAAAGGAGGTAGTCTTTGCTGACTGGAGTTGTTGGATTGCAGGAATGCCAGATGTTTCAAGTCTGCTAACTGGAAGAAGAGGTGAACAGGTACCATGGTTGCAAGCTTCAACAAAAAGCCCCCGAATGGCAGATGACATGGAGGATGCTGAGGAGAGAGTAGGGCAATCTGGGTCATATCCCGATAATAGACTAGCTGTTGTTCCATGGGTCTCCAGTTTACCAAAATCGCCTATGAACATGCTGCCTGTGGCAGGCACTCAGGCTGCAGAACAAGCTGCCAGCCAAGATGTTGATGATATGTGTAGTGAAGATTTGGATATAGAAGCCATGGAAGAGGATGCTGAACCAAGTATGGAAGTTGTCAATTCTCAACTTAACAATTCTACTATCAGTTATCGTTACAAACCATGGCATGAGTATGGGGTGCCCCAACCCCAGTACAACTCTATCTTGTGGTCACACTAAATGTTGGTGTACCGTTATTTATCGAACTGTGTTCATTGTCCTGTTTTGTTCGATACTGTGCTTGTTTTTGTTACAATCACCATTACCCTTAACACCTGATTATGTGTTAATGCTGTGCTTGCTTACTGCTCCATGTATTTCTTTGCTTTGCTGGCATATAGCCTATGTGTGAACCTTTATTTATAGCCTGCTCTGTTGTCCAAAATTGCTTGCATGGTCTGTATGATGATAATATCATGGCTTAGCCACTAAAAAATCTCTCATGACTAGCATGATAGTGCTCTTGCTCCCTAAGGGTAGGGGTACAGAGTTTGAACTTACCAAATCGCATCTTATGTCAGTACCTGGGTACAGATTTTGATTACTAAGTGGCATCCAGTTTCAGTACTGGATTTTGCATTTCAAAAAACACACTCATGAACTAACAGAATTGGTAAGGAGTTAATAGTATTGTAGCTCTGTATACCGTATCTAAAGAAAGTATAGTTGACATGAAGATTAAACACACAGAGCCAGTGCGAATTTTACCATATGAAAAGACTTGACCTGTTGCCTTTGGGGGTTAGTCTTGGGGAGTAAATGTTACCTATGTAGTACATTACCTCTTTATATATACGTAAGTGTAATATAATAGAGCTCATACTAGACATGCTGCCTTTGGGGGTTAGTCTTGGGGAGTAAATGTTACCTATATAGTATCCATTACCTCTTTGTATATACATAAGTGTAATATAATAGAGCTCATACGTATGGTGCATCTTTGTTTCAAAGAAGACACCCACACCCATCACAGATCTGCATATGGGAGATATGCCTGCCACGTATATGTTATGATAAATCAGCCCCCATCAACACGCCACACCGGGAAACGTCCTTGACTAATGATATCAATGTCCTATTAAAGCTTCAAAATTGTAGTGAAAGATCACTAGGATCTTCCTCTTCACAGGGATCACTTTGCACACACGCAACATCTTGGCTCCCACACTAACTCATTTCTTTATAAGGGCATTGTGTGAAGGCTTTTGTATCGTCTTGGACCATCCACAATCATTGTCCCTATCCATGAAGTAGGAGTTAAATAACTTATGATTGGCCACACTTCGACAAAATCTATGGTGCAATATCGGTGATTGAACTATCTCCTTGGTAGAGAGATCGAGATAGAGGGCCGCATAACAAGAGTAGTAGAGGAGGGGGCTCTACCCTCAATCTCTAAACTTGTGAAAGAGAGAAAGTAAGTAAAGTCTCTCCATATTGATTTAACATCAAAATTTCTAGAAGGTGGATATCAAGAGAAAGGTATATTTTCTCCATATCCACCTTCTTCATAATCTCTCTCTCTCTCTCTGTCTCTCAAACTAAGGACCTACTTTTGTGCCATAGAGAGCACCACCAACACAAGAGGTCTATAGATGTTACTTGGTCCTTCATGTACAAACTATGCACATAGTACGCGATGGGAATTACGCGATGGGATGGATTACTCACTGTTCATTATGGTTTGTGATAGAGATACACATGATGGGATGTATTACTTTCATTGTTTAGATGTTACCTTTTGGCCTCATAGATCCTTTGGGCCTTTAATAGACAAGAAATCTCTCTCTCTCTCTCTCTCTCTCTCTATAGAAAGGACAATCATATTTCGAGTGTAGATGTGCTTTCATTAAAGAAAGAACAAAGCTCTTTGTTAAGGGTTTAATTTTTTCTTTTGGTGGGAGAGAGAGAGAGAGAGAGAGAGAGAGAGAGAGAGAGAGAGAGAGAGTGGCATAGTGCTATTTATAAATATATTGTCAGCAAATTAAGTTAAATGATGTGTAATTTCAGATTTAATAATGTGTAAAAGTGTTGTTCTGTTTTAGTAGATTGATTTCACAATCTTGTAAAAAGTAGATTCTATTAATGAGGAATGCCTTTTTATAAATTAAAAGCTTAATTATATATATTACATAACCACTCTTCCATGTGGGTAGAGAAGTGGAACACTTCCTTACAAGATCCAAGGAATGTGACCTTCTTCAAAGTTGGTTTGAATTTCCCTTACAAGATCTACTGTGAGTAGGCATAGTAAATCTTTCAAGGAACTGCAAGAGCCCTAGCGAAGGGGGATAAGAGCCCTAGCTATGTGGAAATAAGAAGAAGATTAGGGTGTCACAAGCGGACACAACATGAAATACAGAAAACCAGTGGCCCAAATCACAACATACATTTAACATCTATCACAACATGAGCATGAATCAATACATCTGTCACATACATCATGTACATATACATCTTGAAACCACATAAGATAATCTTGCACATGACACAGCACTAGGAGCTGAAGTTAGGCCAGCCCCACCTGAGGTATCTTCATTACCAACGAAGTGTTATCTTGTTCAAGATGTGGGTGCTCGAGACTCTCCACTCCTTAGCCAGCACCAAATTTATCCAAATATGTGAAAAACAAAACAATGCAAGCTCTTGGTCACCAACCGGAGCAAAGCAACTGTCCAATAGAGAAAGCAAATCCGGAAGCCGATCAGCCCTAGGGAGAAAGCATGCATCTTGACTGGCTCTTTGTGGCTTGTGGGGAACTCGACCACAGCAATAGAAGAGAGATAGAGCATTGTCGCGGCTAGCCTTGCAACCTGTTTTTCAGCAATTGACTAGCCCTATTGTTAAGCCATTCCTAGGGTTAACAAGAACTACCACCATTATCTTACATCAAGGAGTCAAGGTAGGTGCACCCAAGGGTCATATATTCAAGATATGAAACAATGGTGACCAAAGTTACAACTTGGACGGGCACCCGTAATGGTGAGATGGAGTATTTATGGCGATTCCCACTTCAAGAGCGTGTGGTAGCAAGTTAGGATGAAGTCTTAAGTGATGTACTTCATGGATATATTATGAGAGTAGTCATTGTAATAGCATTAGGCCTCTTATGAGCCTAAAGTGCCCGTCCGACCATAGTTTAAGTGAGTATGAACACTTATGGCCATGTATATAAGTGAATTTCTCTCATAATACAACATACTCTCCCATTGTGCAATTGAGTCTTGCTCTTGCTAATCTCTCTCCCTAATGCATGCTAGTGAGTGTGTGTGTGAGTGAAGTAAGGTGAGAGGAGGGATGAGTACTTGTAGTGCAACGTGGCGGTGTGACAATGCTCATGGGAGGTGCAGTGGAATTGCTTCTCAAGGAGTTGTGGAGCTTGGAGACCTCAAGGGTTATGAGCTCAGCCATTGGAAAGCTCCTCACGACAGTTGCGATTAACCAAGTAATCTCTTATTGGATGTGTTTCAAGGAGGGTTAGGGCGAGCCATAACATTTTTGGCACCGCTGCCGAGGAGTCATCCCTTGGCTTTTTTCATTGTTTTTTCTCTAATCTATGCATTACTCATTTCCCATTATCTTAATTAATAAGTTCCCATGAAAAAGATGTGGATTTGTGTGTGATTTGGTGTAGAATAGCTCTCTTTTTTGCTTTTGTAAAGAATGTGTTTTGCTTAATTTGTTGTTTTTGTTGTTGTTAATGTGGTTCTTAATGTTCTTAGGGCTTGCACAACATAGTGTGTATTAGGTTTAGTTTACATCCACCATTACATCAAACAATGCAATAGAATGTAATTTTTAGTGAATGTTAGCTCTTTTTAGTAATAAACATAGAACTAAAATCATTAATTTTAGCTTAATTTGTGTTTTTTTTAAATTGTTTACATTAGAGAAGCATTAGGAGTAGCTTAATCTTTCAAAAAATTTCTCAAAACCATTAAAAAACCTTTGAATTCGACCAATTTCTCTTAATGGATTGGTTTTTGTCATTAAGGGTGATTAATCTTGTTTGAAGAGGCTAAACATTTAGAAAATATGGTAATAGGGGTCCAAATTGATCATGTAAGCAGTCGAAATTAGTGTTTTTAAGTGTTTTAAGAGCATCTACATGCTTCAAAACACCTAATTACATCAATTTCTTCATAAATTAGAGGAATTTGACTCTCTCTGCTTAATTTTACCTTAAAAGAAGAGACTAAAATTAAGAGTCGAATTAATCTCCTATTTTAGATTAATTTACACATTTGTTGATGCACATAGCTTAGCATTCCCTTGCTCTTTGCTCAATTGTGTGAATTAATTAATGATCAGGAGTTAATTAGAGGTCTTGATTAGTGTAAAAGAGAAAGATTAGTAAAAGAATTAATTTTTAATCACTTTTTTGCATAACTCATTAAGGCTAATGAGCATGGAATGAGTAGATGCTCATAAGTTGTCAAATTGTCTATTTTGGGAGTCATTTATGAAGGGTGTACTACGGGGGTGTCATAAAAAGGTTGACTTTTTTATTCTCACTTACCTTTTTGGAAAAATGCCCATATCTCCTTAATTTTAAATTTAAAAAATATCCTCCCAAACAAGGAAATTCGTATTTCCCACTGGACTTCAAAAAAATCAAAAAAATGATTCACGCATTTTCTGCACTCTCACGTCTTAAGGTCTCACGGCCTAAAGGTTCACGCCTATAATTTTTTTTTGAAAAAATGGTTTTCACACATGAACCATTTTATGCACTCTCACGTCTTAAGGTCTCACGGCCTACAGGTTCACGACAAAAAAAATAATTGAAAATCGGTTCATGTCCTAAGTGGTTCACGACAGAACCCTTAAGTGTTTCATAGCGTGAAATAGTCCCGTGCCCCAAAAAAACAATTTAATTTTTTTATGAAGTCCATTTCATGGCGTGAAATACTAAGCATTTCACATCGTAAAGCACTAGGCATCTCATGACGTGAAACAGTAAAAAGTTTCAAATTTAATTTTTTGTGAAGTTCGGTTCACAGCGTGAAACGCTAAGCATTTCACAATGTGAAGCACTAGGTATCTCACGACGTGAAACAATAAACAAAAAATCAAATTTGATAAAATTTGTGAAGTCTGCTTCACGCCGTGAACTGCACCCTGCTAGTTCACGACGTGAAAGGGGCTCTAGAAAACACCCCTGCCTGTTTGGAGGCTCGTATCTCCTAAACCGTGAATCCGATGTGAAGGCGCTCTAGTGCACATCGAAAATCCGACATCGAGCTCTTCAAATTTGGTCTAAGCCATCCGAAGTCAAAATCAATTGTTTTGGCCTTGAGACCTTAAGGCGTGAGAGTGCAGAACATGGTTCACGCATGAACCATTTTTTTGTTTTTTTTTTGTTTTTTTTTTAACGTTAACCTTTAGGCCATGAGACCTTAAGGCGTGAGGGTGCAAAAAAGGTTCACGTATGAATCATTTTTTTTGTTTTTTCATTTTTTAAGTGAACCTTTAGGCCGTGAGACCTTAAGACGTGAGAGTGTAGAAAATGGTTCATACATGAACCATTTTGTCAAAAAAAAATTTTGAGTCTAGTGGGAAATACGAATTTCCTTGTTTGGGGGGGATATTTTTTGAATTTAAAATTAAGGAGATATGGACATTTTTCCAAAAAGTTAAGTGGGAATCAAAAAGTCAACCTTTTTATGACACCCCCTTATACCCTTCATAAGATGATCCCCAAAATGGACAACTGATGAGCATCTACTCATTCAATGCTCATTAGCCTTAATGAGTTATATAAAAAAGTGATTAAAAATTAATCAAATATTAATCCTTTCACTAATCTTTCCCTCTTTTAAACTAATCAAGGCCTCTAATTAATCCCTAATCACTAATTAATTCACACAATTGAGCACATCATTCGATAGAGAAAGGGAATGCTACGCTATGTGCACTATAAAATATGTATATTAATCTAAAATAAGATATTAATTAGACTCTTAATTTTGTTCTCTTCTTTTAAGGTAAAATTAAGCAAAGAGAGTCAAATTTCTGATGAAGAAATTGATGTAATTAGGTGTTTTGAAGCATGTAGATGCTCTCAAAACACTTAAAAACACTAATTTTGACTACTTACATGATCAATTTGGACCTCAATTACCACATTTTCTAACTTTTTAGCCTCTTGAATAAAATTAATCACCTTTAATGATAAAAACCAGTACATTAAGAGAAATTAGTCGAATTCAATGATTTTTTGATGGTTTTAAGAAAATTTTTGAAGGATTAAGCTACTCCTAATACTTGCTAACACTCTAATGCAAACAATTTCAACAAAAAACACACAAATTAAGCTAAAATTAATGTTTTAGTTCTATGTTTATTACTAAAGAGAGCTAACATTCATTAAAAATGGCATTCTATTGCATTGTTTGATGCAATGGATGCAAACTAAACCTAATACACACAATATGCAAGCCCTAAGAACATTAAGAACCACATTAACAACAACAAAAACAACAAATTAAGCAAAAATTAAGCAAAAAAATATTCTTTACAAAAATAAAAAAGAGAGCTATTCTACACCATATCACACACAAATCACCAAAAATCCATATCTTTTTCATGGGAAACCATTAATTAAGATAATGGGCAATGGGTAATGCATAGATTAGAGGAAAAACAATGGAAAAAGCCAAGAGATGGCTCCCTGATAATGGCACTAAAAATAATATGGCTCACCCTAACCCTCCTTGAAACACATCCAATAAGAGATAACCTAGTGAACCACAGCTGTCGTGATGAGGATCTTTCCAATGGCCGAGCTCGTAAACCCTTGAGGTCTCCAAGCTCTACAAATCCTTGAGAAGCAATTCCACCGCACCTCTTGCGAGCGTTGTCACACCGTCGCATTGCACTACGGGTACTCGTCCCTCCTCTCACCTCACTTCACTCACACACACTCACTAGCATGCATTAGGGAGAGAGATTAGCAAGAGGATTAGCGAGAGTAAGACTCAATTGCACATGGAAGAGTATGTTGTATTATGAAATAAATTCACTTATATACATGGCCATAAGTGTTCACACTCACTTGAACTGTGGCCGGCGGCCAGACGCTTTAGGCTCATAAGAGACCTAATGCTATGACAATGACTACTCTCATAATATTGTATTATGAAATAAATTCACTTATATACATGGCCATAAGTGTTCACACTCACTTGAACTATGGCCGGCCAGACACTTTAGGCTCATAAGAGGCCTAATCGCTTAGGACTTCATCCTAACTTGCTACCACATGCTCTTGAAAAAGCAGGAATCACCTTAAGTATTCCATTAGACCATTACGGGTGCCCGTCCAAGCTGTAGCTTTAGACACAATTGCTTCATATCTTGAATGTATGACTTTAAGCTTTAGACACCATTGCTTTGATATTATGAGAGTAGTCATTGTAATAGCATTAGGCCTCTTATAAGCCTAAAGTGCCCGGCCGGCCACAGTTTAAGTGAGTGTGAACACTTATAGCTCCCCAGCAAAAAAGGTTATGGCTTACCCTAACTCTCCTAAAAGGACCCAGCGAGCCCGCAGTGGCCGCATTGGCAGATGACCCCTTTCTGGTCGACGAGCCAAAGGACATGAACACCGACGTCGCCGAGGGGACCGAGGAGGACCTATTGGATTATGACGACGACGATTATGACCTATTGGACCCTGCTGATGTCCTGATAGAGACGGAGCTCTCTAGTGGACTGTTTAAATATCTTAATGCCAAACTAAACAATATGGGTAAAGTCCAGGCTGATTTAGTCACGATGCTACAGAGCATCTCCACACGGTTAGATGCACTGACAGCAGCCGCCTCGGCTAGTACTCCAACTCCTTGTGGTAGCCGAGCTCGTGCGGCATGGGTGAGCGTAGCCTCGCCAGTGGTTGCAGGAGTACAGGCCGATGCGCCTGCGGGGCCGTCCATAGCGACAGCTTCGTCGTTATTAAAAGACTTAAAGCCGCCTAGTTTTGGTGGCGAGGAGAAGGAGAGAAACAAGGACTCGGTCAATATGTTTCTAGCGAAGTGGTCAGATTTGCACGCGCTGCGACAGCAGCCTAGCCGGATACAGCCCGTAGAGGCTAGTCTCTCATTAACCGGCAAAGCGTACAAGTGGTGGATGAGTTTGACAACTCGCCCTGCCACTTGGACGGAATTTGAAACGATGTTTCAAAAAGAATTTTTGCCTGTTAATGAGGCAGAGAGAATTGGGAGTTATGGGACAAGTGCTCGATGGAGAACAAATCCCTAACTCAGTACATCTCAGACTACAGGGAGATAGCACTCAAGCTAAAGGGAATCAATGCATTCCAGACATTGCGAGGCTTTAAGAGAGGCCTCAAAGATGATTACCTTGAGTACATAGAGCACTTACAGCCTAAAGACTTAGCAGAGGCAATTAAATATGCACAGATATTTGATGACATCAAGCACCGTAGTGCACGTGGTGGCTCTAGCAGGGCCGAGGGTAGTGAAAAGAGGAGGTCAGGCCTCAAAAGAAAAGGGTTCTGCGGTGATAAACAAGGGGATAGGACGGACCAGGAAGGACAGGGTGGTCATTGGTCACTAACCATGCCAGTGGCATAAAAGTGGAAGCTATCACGTAGTAGGCTGAGTGTCCAAAGCCTAAAGCCAGCACGAGTGGCAAAACGAGCCCAAAAAAGATGGTAAATCTTCTAGGCAGTCACATACAGTGCAGAGACTCCCTCTCAGTTCCGCAGAGTTCAGAGAGGTGACAGTGTGTCATTGTGATGAGCATCACGCTTGTTCAGTGACACCAGCGATGTGGCAGCCTACTATAGGTCCGCATGACATGGTGCGCATGTTTGGCACCATAGGTGGCCGTAGAGTCACAGTTTTTATTGATGATGGAGCTAGCCACAACTTCTTGAACTACTCGTTAGTTAAGAAGTTGGGGTTGACAGAGACCCGGAGTGATCATGAGTATACTGTTGGCCTAGCCAACGGATATGATAAAACGGTATGGAATACCGTAGTATTGGGGTCCCATTCTCTATGCAGGACTACGAGACTCCGCTTGACTTTCAGGTCATGCACTTAGCCAGAGCAGATGTATATCTAGGCAGGGAGTGGCTGTATGGCTTGGGCCCTAGTCTAGCTCGGAATTACTTACATAATACGCTATGTTTTGAGCACGGAGGTAGAGTCATTATCCTGCAGGGCGACCGTATTGTCCCTGCCACACCACTTATTTCCTCCATGGAGCTGTGTATAGCGGTCCGCAGAGACCAGATAGTAGAGGTATATGCTTGTTACCCTCTTTTGAATTCTGTTTCCAGAGATGAAACTGTAAATGACGTTTGCGTAGATAAACAAGAAAAACAAAATAGCCTTGGACGAGACCCAAAATAGCCTTGGACAAGACCCACTGTTTGAAAACCCTGTTTGGCATGCACGTAATTCAAACAAGAAAAAATCCAAGGTGAATGAGACATTAAAGAAAGAGTACGTAGATACTTTAATGAATTTATTAGAGGAATTTCAGGATGTTTTTCCTGATGATTTACCAGATGGTTTACCACCATCTAGAGAAGTAGACCATGGCATCGAAGTTATGCCAGGATCAAAACCTATAAGCAAACCTGCTTATAGATTAAGCCACTCCGAGGCACAGGAGGTGGAAAAACAATTGACGGAATATTTGAACAAAGGCTTCATTCAGCCTAGTTCAAGTCCGTGGGCATCGCCTATTCTTCTGGTAAAGAAGAAAGACGGATCTATGCGGATGTGCATAGACTATAGGGCTCTTAATCAGATAACGATTAAGAACAAGTATCCAATGCCACGCATGGATGAGTTGTTTGATCAACTCTATGGATTGAGATACTTAACAAAAATAGACCTGAGATCAGGATATCATCAGGTTAGAATAAAAGCAGAAGATGTTGCGAAGACAGCAATGCTCGAGCGACGTTTATGACGCTGATGGACAGTATTTTACGTTCATATCTGGGAAAATTTGTAGTAGTTTTCCTAGATGATATTCTTGTGTACAGTAAGACACAGAAAGAACACATAGAGCATTTACGTCTAGTGTTCGAGTTGTTGCGAGAGCACAACCTATTTGCGAAGAAGAGCAAATGTGAATTTTTTGAAACAAAAATTCACTACCTTGGCCATATTATATCCGCTGATGGTACGCGGATGGAGCCAGAAAAAGTAGAGGCTCTTCTTAAATGGCCAGCGCCGAAGAATCTCGAGGAACTGCAGATTTTTCTTGGCATGTTGGGGTTCTACCGACAGTATGTAAAGGACTACGCAAAGATCGCACTCCCGTTGACTGACCAGTTATTACGGTCAAAAACTAAAAACATTAGTTGGGGGGAAGCCCAACAGAAGAGCTTTGATAAGCTCAAGGTGACCGTAGCAGCTGCACCTGTTTTGACTATTGTCGATCCAAATGAGCCGTTTGTTTTGGAAACAAATGCTAGTAATGAGGCCATTGGGGCCATACTTATGCAAAGGGGACGCCCAATTGCATTTGAGAGTAAAAAGTTAGATCGTGCGCAGCGTAACTACTCGGCTTACGAGCGAGAGTTACTAGCGATAGTTCATGCACTGAAAAAGTAGAGACACTATTTATATGGTGCTACTTTTGAGGTCCGGACGGACCATGAAAGTTTGAAATGGCTTTCAAGTCAAAATGAACTGAAGGGTAGAAAAGCTCGGTGGGCGGAGATTCTACAGGAGTTTGACCTTCAGATACGTTACCAGAAAGGTAAGTATAACGTGGTGGTTGGCAGATGCACTTAGTCGCATGCCACAGATTAATGAACTTAGTTTCACGGTTTTCAAGAATGAGTTCTTGGAATCACTCCGTGGCTTGTGTGAGCATGATCCTATCTTTACAGAGGTCTGGCGCGCTGTACGCGTATGCACTTTGTCATAGCCGCGCCCACCTTCCTCGCCGGCACGTAATGCTAGTCCGGAGAGACTGGCCGTAGGTGCGGTGGGTAGCGAAGCGAGAGTTAGTCCGGAGAGACTAGCCGTGTCTTTTGGGTATAGTTTGGAGCCGGAGAGCTCTGACGTAGGTCCTTCATCACCTTTGACTCCCACGGCTTCAAAGGGGAGTGATAAACTTCGTCGGGGGGAGAAATATGCTAATTACTCCATTGACGACGGGTACTTACTTTACAAGGGTAGAGTATGTGTACCAACTATTGGTGACTTTTGGGCCCAAATTCTTAAAGAAAGTCATGATAGTCCAAGTGCGGGTCATCCTGGGATTCAGAAGACCTATGCACTAGTAAAAAGACAGTTTTATTGGCCTAGTTTGTTTAAGGACGTCCAGACTTATGTGCTGAAATGCAGTAAGTGCCAGGTCAATAAACATGAACGTCTTAAGGTTGGAGGACTACTCCATCCGCTGGAGATTTCTCAAGGGAAATGGGAAAGCATTTCCATGGATTTCATTACCGGTTTACCCAAGACGAGTCGAGGGAATGACTTGGTGTGGGTGGTAGTGGACAAGTTAACTAAAATGGCAAAGTTTATCGCCACGAAGAAAACTGTTAAAACGCCAGAGTTGGCAAAACTCTTTATTGAACATCTCTACAAGCTATATGGCCTACCGGCCGCAGATATAGTGTCGGATAGAGATAGAAAGTTCAACAGTCATTTTTGGAGGGAAGTCTTCAAAAAGTTGGATACTACTCTGAGTATGAGTACGGCAGATCATCCGGAGTCTGATGGTCAAACTGAAAGAGTTAACCAAATTCTAGAGGATATGTTGCATTCTTATGTTAGTAAGAAGCAATCTAATTGGGAAGAGTACTTTCCCTTATTGGAGTTTGCCTATAACAGCTCCAAACACTCAGCGAGACTGGACTTACACCATTCATGTTAATGTATGGATTCCAGCCGAGATCTCCGATGGCTGTAGGCCTAGAAAAGGAGAAGATTCAATCTATCAAGGATTTCCTTGAAGATATGAATGATATGCTCAGAGCCGCACGTGAGAGTATTCGTAGCGCAGGATCGCGCTAAAACTTATGCGGATAAAGGACGTTGAATGGTGACCTTTGCAGAAGGTGACTTTGTATTCCTCAAGGTTCCTGCGCAGTCAGAAACCATGAAAACGGGAAAGTGTGATAAACTTTCTCCGAGATATTGTGGTCCTTTTAAAATCCTTAAGAAGATTGGGGACGTAGCATATAAACTTGAGTTACCGGAGAGTTCTCAAGTCCATCCTGTCTTCCATGTCAGTAAACTGAAGAAATCAGTTCACGGGTTAGAGAACGCAGTTTCTCTAGAGATTTTGATGGACTTGATAGAGCCACCAAAGATACCACATGAACCTGAAAAGATTCTAGAGTATCGTGACAGACAAACCCGACATAAAGTGTACCAAGAGGTACTTGTTAAATGGACAGATAGGGATGAGGAAGTGGCAACCTGGGAACGCTGTAGTGCAATTTCCAAAAGGTTTCCCCAGTTTGTTTTTGAGGACGAAAAATCTTCTTAAGGGGGAGGTAATGTCACGTAGGCTGTAACGCCTGTGGACCGACGGCAGACCGGATGGCCATGTCCAGGGTTCAGTGGGAGAGGACGCCCATGCGGAGTCATGGGCGGCCACAGGCTAGTGTGGACGGCAGGCCACACACTATATAGCCTGGGGGATGAGGGGCAATTCTCATTCTTCCTCTATGGCTGGGTGGTGAGCCAGAGGCCGTCCCCTCCTGTGGTAACACCCGTAGCGGCGTTACGGATATCTAACACATATGAATCCAACTGGCACAGAAAGTCCATTACAACAAATGTATGATGGTAGTGGAACGAAAAGACCTTAAGCCTAACATTTTTTCAACAGCCTCATTGGTCTTGAGGATGTTCAATCTGCCATCTTGATGATTAGATCTACTCTTTCCAATTCTGGTTTTCCCCAGTTTTCCATGATAGCGAGTGCTTGGTATCTATTATGGTGGATTGGAATTGTGGTAGTTATATCATCACTCTCATAATACCGGTCCAATTGGTTAACAGGTATTTGACAAATTTGGGTGTTCCTTATTCCTCATATACTAAGTTTTTCTTTGCCGCCAGAGGTGATTGGATCTCCTCTGTAGTGGACATTGGGTTCAATCTTCCTTCTATCCAATCCTTGACATCTGCCCACAATGTTGGTGTGTTGCGTAGCAATGGTCCTAGCAGCATTTTGACAGTTGTGGACAGTATGGCTACGAGACAGCCTATGTCTCTAGGTTCCCTAGCAAGTGAGGGCTCCTTACACCTGTTTGTTGCGTATTCAATCCTTACACCTGTTTGTTGCGTATTCAATCCTAGGGAATGAATGGATTGACAAATTTTGATTTGCTTCTTCATTCTTGCCATAAGGTCACTTTGAGTCCCTTCCTCGAACACTTTTGGGATTGGAGTAGGCACGTCCAATCTCCTTTCCCTTAACAGCGCAGTTCTTGGATACATTGTATCCTGGCCCGGTTAGCCCTTAACTTGGCTTCGTGATTGTGTCGACACTCCTCAACCAGGGCCTTAGCTTCTTCAAGCTTCCTTATTTCTTCTTCAACATTTAGATATTCTCCAATCCCTTAGGGGTTGGTGGTCTCTCCCTTGCAGTTTCTTGGGCATGCCCATCCTATTTTGGCACTTAGTCATTGACTTCCTTTGATTGGGTGGATTCGGTGTCAATGGTATCTTCTTCAGATCCATCCTGAATTATGACCATGGTATCTCCCTTGCCCACTTTTTTCACTCTTCTCCTTCTCACAGTCTTAGAGGTTGTAACACCTCCTGGTTTTTTCTCTTTGTCCACTTGTTTCACTTGTGCTCGTGTTAGGACATTCAGTGGCGTGATATTCCCAAGCTACACACTTAGTCATGATAGTGGCATGGTATGAAGTAGAAGTGGAACCACTCACGCGCGATATGGGCAGTCTTTGATTAAATGATCGACACCACACTTCACACAAAAGTGTAGGCATGACGGTGGTCAGTCTTGCAACTAGCTGAGTTTGGCTAGCATTAACCACATTCTTTAGAGGACACTCCGCTACTCGATGAGTTCCATTATTACAATGAAAACATTGCATGTGCACCTTCTCATAGTTGAGTTTATGTATTTTCCTTTCCATTGTACCATGGTTTGAAACACTGGTACTGGCGTGCTATTCTGTAACACATAATACTCTGGTGTGATCTCTGTGGACTCCTCATAGTAGTCATTATTTACTTCTACCTCGCGCATGATTTCTCCCTCATCCAAGGGCTCCTCAATCACACCACCTGGTTGATTTTGGCCTGTGGTGGCCGTGGGGGTAGAGCAGGTGGCAGCAAAGGCGACATGTCGTGCGTTCGAAACATCCCTCTTGGGGGAGGTTTGGCTGCCCTATAGTCACATTGGTTTGCACTGTGGTGCTGGTAAGACTAGTGGCGCTCTGCGAGCTAGCAATTGTACCAAGGTCTGGAGTCCCGAATGAAAAGATGCAGGGGAGAAGAGAGCTTGAGCTCTTGCAAGCACACACACACTCACAAAACTCTAAAAGAGAACACACAAGGTGAGAGGGGCTGAAAATCTTCTTCTTCTTCACACAACACTCAACACACCATATACAAAGATAAGAGTACACACAATATGAAAAGGTACTCAACCAAATACATACTAGGGTTCTCTATAGTGTGAACCCAACTAAATGAGCTAGCGCTATAACTATGCCAGTCTCTACTAGAATGGCTCTCACATAGCCTGTCATCCCACTGGCCGCATATCACCCATGATCTCACCAACCATGCTAGTGGTGTAAGTGGGGCCTATCCCCCAGGCGGGTCATCAGTGTCCACCGCCTCACTAGATGAGCTCGATATCTCAACAGTCCCCCTCGAGCTCAACTCCATCTCATGTACACCAAGCAAAGCCTTGAATCTACGGAGCTTCTCTGTACCCAATGCTTTGGTGAAGATGTCAGCGACCTGATCCTGTGTGCTAAAATAAACAAGGTCAACATCTCCTGTGCCAAAACCTTCTCTCTGACAAAATGTTAGTGGACCTTTATATGCTTTGTGCGAGCATGAAAAATTGGGTTCCTGGCCAACTATATATTGCTAATGTTGTCACAGAAAATGACAACTTGTCTATCCACTGATAGACCCAAATCTGCAAGTAGCTTTCTCAACCAAGCTACCTCACATGCTGCCATAGCAGCACCTCTGTACTCGGCCTCTGTACTGGATAGAGCAACCGTAGGCTGCTTCTTGCTACTCCAAGTTACAGCAACACTCCCCAAAGAAAACATGAAGCCACTAGTAGATCTTCTATCTAAGATACTACCAGCCCAATCAGCATCTGTGTTACCATGTACACATATCTCTATCCCAGTTTCATAAAATAGGCCACAGATGACAACAAGCACAACCCCTCTATCATTGTGTCTCACATACAGCGAGAAATCTGCATTAGCTACATGAAAGCCAATAGTGACAAGATATTCAGAAATCTTGTCAGGCCATGCTCTTGGTGCTTGTTTTAAGCCATACAAGGCTTTCTTCAACCTGCAAACATGCTCGGGGTGACTCACATCCTCATAACCAGGTGGCTGCAACATATACACCTCTTCATGCCAATCCCCATGTAAGAATGCATTCTTTACATCCATCTGATGTAGACCATTGCTTTGACACAGCCACTGCTATCACAACTCTCACTGTTGCCATCTTGGCAACTAGGCTGAAAGTTTCCTCATAAATCAATGCCATATGTCTATGCATTACTTTGGCTACCAATCTAGCCTTGTACCTGCTTATGTTTCCATCACTGTTATGTTTACTTTGTACACCCACTTGCATCCAATGGCTTTCTTGCCTTCACGCAATTGCACTAAATCCTAAGTCTCATTTCCATATAGTGCATCCATCTCCTCATCCATAGCTTTCTCCCAACACACATTTCCAACAGCCTCATCAATGCATGTGGGCTCTACAACCTACACAACTTTTGCCATGTATGCATAGTGATGCACAACCTCTACACAGGATTCTTCACTCTCCCAGATCTTTGCAACTTTGCATTCATGGCCATAGCCTTCTTTACACCAGGTGTTCTCATAGCTGGTATCCCAAGATCCTCATCAAGGCTCATCTCTGAGCCACTAGACTCTCCATCAACATGAGAATGCCCTGCAGAAATGTCAGGCATACTAAGGGGCTCAACCACTTTCTCTTTGCCTTTATGTGATGTACTAATCACATTTGCAAGACCGGTATTATGACGCAGCCTGCCACTCCATGGTCTATCAACTGAACCACTAGATGAGGACTCTCCTGGTCCACTCAAAGACTATGATTGCTGACTTGCATTCTGTGCAACCACATTTCCACTCACATCAGCCCCAACAACTTCTTTTTCAGCAGCATACCAGCTGCTCATCTCATCAAAAACAATATCCCTGCTTACCCTCAACTCACCTGTAGCAGGGTTATAACACTTGTATTCCTTTTGCTCAAGGGAATACCCAATAAAAACACACATTTTTCAGCTTTTGGATCCAACTTAGTTCTCATCTCATCTGGCATGCACATATGCAACCAACCTGCACATCTCTACCCACTTTGTTGCCTTTTGCAACCAACCTGCACTTGTCTTTAAAGTCTTCAACATAACAACCATCAAGGTTAAATCGAACCTGCAAATCCTGCTCAATCATCTGGCCAACTGAAACCAGATTCTTTGTTATGTTCGGAACATGAAGTACATCTGCAAGGTACTTCACTTTGCCATCCTGCATAGACAATGGCACATCTCCAACATGGGCAATTGGATGAGCAGTGTCATCCCTTGTTTCCACAAAACCTGGTCTTTCAAGGTTTTTCATCTCCAACCACTCCCCATGACTTGTCATTTGGTTCGAAGCACCTGAATCAACGTACCATACATCATCTTTATGTGCTGCTTCAACATTTTCAGACATGGCATTAACGACATGCTGCATAACAAACAACCTTTCATTATCCTCATTGTTTCTGCTCGAGGATGCATAGTTGTTTTGCTGCAATTTCCCATTTTGCATGTCAGCCTGCTTCTTATAACAATCTGCCTGCACATGTCCAGGCTTACCACAATAAAAGCATCCACGTGTATCATTATACTGCCTTTGCCAATTTCCACGACCTCTTTGACTCCCCCTGCTGTGGCCATAATTCTGATTACCTGTTCGGCCACCTCCTTGGCCGCGTCCACGGCCTCCTCTACCTCGTCCTCTTCCTGAACTTGTGTAGAAGGCCTGTTGCTCTGAACTGTTTTTGTTTTGTGAAGACTGTTGGTCTTCACCCAAGCTCTTCTCTTCTATAATCAACATAGACACCAAATCTGTGAAATTGGAAATGCTTTCCCGAGTCTGTAGACGCCTTGAACGCCTTGTATTGTGACCCGAGACCACGTAGACAGACTTCCACCTTATCATCACCATCTACTGAAACACCAACAGATGCAAGGGATTCCACAATACCCTTGATCTTCAATGCATAGTCATTCACAGACATACTCTTTTTCTCCATAGTATGAAGTTCATTCTTCAACTGTATCTTTCGTGCCTTGGTATTCGTTTCATAGAGTTTTACCAAGGTGTCCCACACCTCCTTGGGGGACTTGGCATCCTGTATGTGCCCAATCATGGTGTCCTCTATACTGATAGAGAGCCAACACATAACTTTTCTGGCTCCTTGGTTCCAATCCTTGAACTCTTTCACATCTGCAGCAGTCCGATTGATCTCCGGTATCTCCGGTGCCTCTTCATGCTCACCTTCTATGTAGTCCCAGTAACCCTTTCCCATCAGGAAATTTGTCAACCTGAACCTCCAAGCATGGAAGTTGTTCTTGTCAAGCTTCTCAGCAACATTCTAGTTTATGCCATCATTTGACATCTTGCCAGACACACAAATTTACCAGAAACAGCACTTTGGTTTGTCTTGCACAAACTGCTGTATTTTCTGCAGAGCGATACTGTACTACACTCAAATGTCACAACCAGTGACCTCAATGTGCATATATACACCCAATGGCAACTGTTTGACCTCCTTGCAGCACACACAATGTCTGCACAATCAATCTGTCTTCATGCAGTTCTTAAAAAAGAGTTCTGCATAGAATCGATGATGACTTACCCGCAGTGCTCGAAATCGCCTGCTTTTCGAAAAACGGAGGTCCTAACGCGCCCGAAACGCGTTTTCGGCTCGAAAAGTGTAGTCCAATAGGACAGTATAGTTGCCCTATAGCTTTACTCCTGCGAAGAAAGCTCCTCAATCAGAGATCGTATGCCGGTGCCTCCCGTAGAGCTCCCGACAAGGGTGTAGTCGCCAACACAAATAGGGAAGAGTAGATGAAGCTCTTACCCTCGTACCGCTTCCTGTGCTTCTCTTGCTTGCAATTCAGCCCTTAGCATGAACCAGGCTCTGATACCATGAAAAGATGCAAGGGAGAAGAGAGCTTGAGCTCTTGCAAGCACACACACACACACTCACACTCACAAAACTCTAAAAGAGAACACACAAGGTGAGAGGCTGAAAATCTTCTTCTTCTTCACACAACACTCAACACACCATATACAAAGATAAGAGTACACACAATATGAAAAGGTACTCAACCAAATACATACTAGGGTTCTCTATAGTGTGAACCCAACTAAATGAGCTGACGCTATAACTATGCCAGTCTCTAGAATGGCTCACATAGCCTGTCATCCCACTGGCCACATATCACCCATGATCTCACCAACCATGCCAATGGTGTAAGTGTGGGGCCTATCCCCCAGGCGGGTCATCAGTGTCCACCGCCTCACTAGATGAGCTCGATATATCAACACCGGATCCCTGCACATGGCAGTGTCATGGTTCCCCAATGTCTGGTAGTGAGCACAATAGAGTAATTGTCTTGGTCTTAAGTGAGGACATTCGATGCTCATGTGATTTTGTTTGCAAATTGAGCACCAAATCAATTCTCTCATGGGGTAGAGATGGGCATTCCCTGATGCTTCTCTCCCATCCCTGACCTTTAATTTCTCCTCCAAGATGGCATTACTGAGTTCTTCCATTGTCATATTGCTAACTTCCTTGCTCTTGGTTCTTGTGTCCTGATGACTAGAGACTCGCAATGTTGCCACTACTGAAGCTGCCTTGGCATCTTTTGGCTGCGGCAACTCAAACATATTGTCCTCATATTCAATTGCTAACTTACAACATATCTAGACTAGCGAGTCGGGCTAATACTAGATAATCATACATCATATGATCTCGGATTCCTCTCCAGAAGCAAGGCAATAACTGATCCATCAGTTAGTCTTTCCCTCAACTTTCATCTTGAATTCAAGTGCTTGAGCCAAGAAACATAATCCCGCACGGACTCATTTTCCTTTTGCTTGATATTGTCGAGTTGAGCCACCACAGGACTCCATTTGTCACCATTTCAAGTAAAGCTCGGTACGAACACATTTTTAAGTCGAGTGAAATTGACTTTATCCTCAGGTTTTAGTGTTCAATACCATTGGTGAACTTTCCCTTCTAGGGTCAGGGAATACGCATGTATCATGGTTACATGTTTCACAGGTAGGCTCAAAGACCTCTACATGTTGGATCGAGTCCCCATCTCCCGAGAATTTTTGCACAAGCTTTGAAATAATATGTGGCTTCATCTGGGATGGTCTGGATTCTAGGACAGTGCTGCCTAGCTCCCTAACCATACCTCGGCCCGTTTCCGTGTGGCAATATTCAGCATATCCGCCCTTTTGACTGCGTTTAAGTCTGCGTTGGGATCTACAATTGGCCTCCGTGGAGCTATCCCCCTCCCTACCTAGACCACGTCCTCTTCCTGGATATGTTCTTCTATTCAATTCGGGTCTATGGCTGGGTCCAAGTAATTCCTCATTACCTAGCTCATTGTTGTTAGCAGCCTCAGCCCGCCTTTGTTGGATTAGGAGTTCCATGCTCTACAACCAAGAACGTGTGATCATTGATCATTTCTTGTATATCCTCTCTTGTATAGAGGTGATCCTCACCTCCTGTAGGTGCCCTAGGTAGATTGTCCTCCTCTTCTTGTGTTTCAAAGTTTTCCTCAGCCCTTGGTTCCTCATTAATGGGTTCTAGAGTTGGTATCACTCCTTATGCTATTCCCATCCACATGCTACAAGCGGCATTTCTAGACGTTTTTGGTTCTTTTGGTCGAAACGGATTCAAATCCTCCATTTTCCTTTGTTCCGCCTTGTTCTTCGCGTATCGAGCTCTTGTTTTCTTAAGCTCAATAGCTGCAATTGTCGCTCTGCCTCAACCCTCTTCAAGTCCGTTTCCATTTCCTCCAATGTGGGGAAGAAGACTTAACCTATCCTAGCAGCGCTTTCCTTATCCCTTCTAACCCTCGGGGTCATCCCACTAATCCTCATTGTGTTAGCATTCCCGAGGCTAGAAGGTTGGGTTGTGGTAAATCCGGTCTTAGATCGTGTCCTGCGCTTGTTGTCAGGTCCGTGCATGCAAATTGCGCTTCATCTCGTCTGTGCCGTGCTAGAGACCAAAACATCCCCTAGCCATATCAAAGATTCCGCTGGATCTCATAGGAGAGAAGAGGGTTTTTCTTCCTCTCCAAGGCCAGAGAATCTTAGCCCTTCTTCCTCACTAGTTTCTATGGTGGTTAGATTCCTCCAAGCTAAAACACTCAATGGAGTGCTCACTGAGCAGCCTGAGCTAACACTTTTTTCGTAGAAGAACCTCGGTGATTTGATGCACTGTCGTCTCGAGGGTAAGGTCATCTCCAATGAGTTTCTCGGACCTCAAGTGCATGAGAATGTGTTTCAACAGACGAAATCACTACTCCAAAAGTTTCAACTGGTTTTCTGCCAAACTGTCTTTTCTGGTCGAAATAGCAAATTTTCGTGAAACAGCAAACAATGTATTGTTCATGTCGTGAAGTAGCAGGCAGCAACAATTAGGGTACTCTCTTATCTCTGGTTTAACAACCCTTAATTCGTGAACTAGTAGTTTGTGAAAGGTTATTTCGTGAGCTGCTAGCGTGTGAAGAGTTAGTATGTGAAGGGTTAAATCGTGAAGTCTTACCCTGTGAAGTAGCAGCAGGTTATGGTTTATGCCGTGAAGTAGCGATTGCAGTTTACGTCATGAAGTAGACTATGCTTCACACTATGAAACAGCATGTTGTTCACGTCGTGAAGTGCTTTGCTGCTATTTCATCACGAGATAAGATTTTTTTGTTTCGTTGTGTCAGTTGTGTCAAGATAAGGCACCCTAAGTTTAGTAAGGTAATCCCGAGATTCTTAACGTTGATTGCGGAAAGTGTTTCACACCATGAAGTAGCAGGTTATGTTTCACGTCATGAATGGTTTCCTGCACTTTCACGTGTTTACAGTTGCGTCGACAAAATGATGGTTAGAAGGTGATTTCCTTATCTAATTGATCCAAAAAGGTTGTGCCAAGCATTAGGAATGCAATGCAAGACATAAACACAACCAATGGCTCCTTTTTTGTAGTTTTCATGATTTTCAAAAAAAACAATACACTCCGTATCACCAACTGCTAGCTCACGCTGTAGGAATTGGTGACGGAAAATAGAAAAATTGAATGTAAAACTAAGTGTAGCTTTCCTTTAGGTACTACCAAGTACTCACCCACGCTTCCAACACACGATTTTCGAGAACTACTGTAATTCCTTCTCTACCACTCAAACATTATCTACACAATTTCTTCAATACACCTTCTAAATGTAAAGGCAATAGTGAATCTTGCATAATGGGAGCTGGAGCTCTAAGAAGATGGAAAAAAAAATGGTGTTTCCCCGGCACAGCAGTGCCAAAAATGTTATGGTCTATCGCACCTCCCAAGAGAGAACTCTACCCATTCATAATCGAAAGAAGCAATAGACAACAACTATCGTTGGGTATTTACCAATGCTTCGAGCTCACGTCCCTTTGAGACTCCCCAAGCTCACTTTTGGAAGCTCCACTCCTCCAATCTCCACCTCTATGCTGTCATCACAGAGTCACTCTCACCACAATGCAAGGCAATCTACCTCTCACTCTTCCACACACACATGCATAGAAGAGGAACATGCACTAGAGTACACTCTCACTCTCTCTCTTTCACTCACAAGACAAAGAAAGAGCTCTCATAGCACAAAGGGGGATTTTGTTCTTTTATTATGAGAAATTACCTTTTATACATCTGGCCCTTATTCACACTTGGGCACCCAAAACTTCCTAACTAAGGCCTTGGGTGACCAATATCTCAAAATGTATAACTTTTATAGGGCCTTTACATAACACTTATTAATGTCCTCAATCGAAGGAGCATCTTTGTTAATTTAAAATGAGATTAACACACGATTGTCCACACGATTGTGCAATTTCAGCAGCTCCAAACATTAGGACCTCAATGGAAGGCTTCTTGGGTCCTTTTATTTGGCAGTTTAAGGAGTCAAACCTTTTCTCTTAAGAAGAAACGTTTTCTAATTAGAAGTTTCAAAACGGCTACTTTATTCGAATTTGAATTTTGGAGGGAAAATAGAATTTAAAATCTAGCGGACAAAACCATACCATGTAACATATCTATGGAAAGCTCTTGATGCGTAGATCATGGATTTATAATCTCCGCTCAAATCGGAGCTTGTATGTAGAAGTTATGGACGTCCGAAAATTGTAAAATTGCCTCCCCCCCTTTTTGGGGAAAAAAGTGCACCCTTTGACCACTCTTACACCTCTCTTACAAACCCAACATTTCAGTCCACATGGCAACCCCCCATTTGGCTATTCCTTAATCACCTTGATTAGGCTTGGGCAAATTAAAGGGCCCAAGAAGACCCATTCACTTCCTAATGTAGGCCCAAAACAACACTTAGGCCAATCGTTTTGCATCCCATGAAGCTGGGTCGAAGCCTGGCACAACCTGTATCTGTTCCATCTCAAGGAAACCCATGAAGTATTCCTGAAATTTGATGCAATTCAGCACAGCCAGCCAAAACAGAAGCAGTAGAGAAAGTCAACCAGTCCTAGGGAGCAAGTATGCATCTTGATTGGCTCTCTGTGGTTTGTGGGAAACTTGACCAATAATAGAAGAGAGAGCATTGTCGTCTAGCCCTGCAACCTGTTTTTCAGTAGCTATTTCCCTTGTTCCATGAGTCGACTAGACCTGGAGCTCTTGCACATAGAGTCGACCAGCCTCACCACTCTCCTTCCTGCTGTTTCCACAGCCCATATGCCCTCTATAGAAAAAGTCGAATAGCTCTTGTGGCTGCCCTAGCTTGCTCAACACCCCAAAACCCTAGAAAAGCAACTCGTGGGTGTCAAAAATACCCCCCAAGGTCACTTTTAGTAATTTGTGGGTTTTTGGTCCATGCTCAGGTGCCCAAGCCTAATAATTGGTCCCGGTTCATTACAATAGTCCAGCTTGATGTGAACACTTATAAATTATAAGTTCGTCTGCCCAAACTTTAATGAATATGAGCCTACAACCATAGACTTTAGTAAACAAAGAAATAATAATAAAATAAGGTTGAGTGTGCACACTTACCACCTGCAAAACACATAAAATTCACTGCCTTAGTCCCAAAAAGGTGTGCACACACGTCCACAGGGTGTCCAGGCGTCCCTAGTGCCCGTGGACATTCACAGGCAAAATACCATGCAATGTCCAGGCAAACAAAACAAGTGCAAGTGCATTTTCACAAGCAAATGCTTGTGCGCGACTTGCCATCTTATACACCAAAACTGTTGCGACCATGGGCACCGTCCGTGCTAGATCCAAATGTTGTACTCACTAGAGCCATTGCCCTTGCATGAGCCCAAGGATCACCAACCCTTCCATGAGTTCACATACTCATTGAGCAAAGCCACCAACTCTTTAATGAGTTTATGTAGACACTAGGGTCACCAATCCTTGCATGAATGCATAACTATAGTAGTCAGAGTGACCAACTCTTCTTACTGACTTAAGAGTCACCAACTCTAATCACTCATTAAAATCATCAACTCTTACATGAGTGAATCCATCATGCTCCAAGAAATCCTTCCGCATGACATAGGGTAGCTACGTCGAGGTCATGTCGTGAAGCTCCATGTGAGCATGACTAGGGTCAACTTCCATGGATATACTCCTGGTGACTAAAATGGCCGGCTCCTCTTACAAAAGAGGGAGCGTCCCACATCTATTCTACCACCTACAAAGCCACCAACTAGCTATTTGAGAGCTAAGGATGATTAAGGTTGATAGATTTGGACCAACAGCCCATGGGCAAAGTGAGTGCATGTGTGAACAAGGAACATGGAGAACAATGTGATAAATTCTAGAGATTGATATACTGCCTACCTCAACCAAGGATTTGCTGAGTTCCAAAGCTTTGCAAAACTGTGCAGAGTGAGAGATCTCATACAAAACAGGTTTGGTACAGTAGAGGTGCTGCCATAAATCAATTGCTAGAAGAGAGGTACAAGAGAGGGTTCCAAGCGAGAGGAAATGCAGCTGAAAAGAGTCCTTTCCCAGGCTCCGCCCCGAGCTCGAGACCACAAACACTATCAACTTGCCTAGAAGGGCTTTGCTTTGTATAGGAGGCAGGCCTACTAAACTTTCTTTGGTAAGGAGGCAAGTCAAAGTAGGGAGACATGTTTGTAGCACTCCACTTGCCATCAACAAGAGCTTTTCATTGGTTTTTTTTGCTTGCATTAAAATTCACACACTAATAATTAAGTTTAAAAAAGGGTATGAATACAATAATCTTTTTTTTCTGACCGACAAGAGGGGTTTTGTGCTTATCCATTTACTCGATGATAAAGACAATTATAGTGATTTTTTTCCCCTTTTTGGCAATAACAGAATATGATTTGACATTATCCAATCACCCAGTTACTTGTTGCCACTGGCAGCAAGTGCCATCTCGGCCAACAACGTATCGATCTTGTTATGACTACACAAAGGTCTAGAGTTCGATCCGCTCCTTGGCTAATAGAGATGTGAGGTGTAGCCAATCACCCAATTACTTGTTGCCACTGGCAACAAGTGCCATCTCGGCCACAATGTATCGCTCATGTTACGACTACATGACATTAGAAAGTACTCAGCTTTTTATCTCCCTATAGGGCCCTAGACGATGCCGCCAAGGAAGCAACATGTGGGGTTTTGAACCCAAGACCTCCTAATCCTAGACAAACATCTCTACCACTTGCGCTATCACCTCATTGGCAAAACACTCCGTTTTTACACGAATGCTACCAACTAATCACACAGTCTAAAACATCCTACACTAAAAAGCCCACCAAGCGACAGGATAAGAGAAATTGTAAGCAAAAACTAATGTTTCCTCAAACCACAAATGAGAGAGAGAGAGAGAGAGAGAGAGGCTACTGCCTGCGGCATGGAATGCATGGAGAATTTATTTCCATGTTAATGGAAAATGGGTTCTACCTCCTAACATCAAGGATTTGCAAACGTTGATAGGTGGCAGCTATGGCACAATGATTATCGTTGCTATCTGCAATTTCCAAATGTCCTTTGCATGGTGCTTGGAAGTAATTTAGGCCATTATATACCTAGATGAATCCAAGAACATGCACCGATTCACCTTTTAGGAACGTGCATGTTATATACTCATGGTAGTCAACCCACAAGACTATATAACTATCAACTACATTATGCATAGTATGGACTAGATACTCATGGTAATTTAGGCCATTAGACTGAAATGAATTTAATTGGTCATGTTATTCATACTTTTAAGTTACTCTTTTGGCGCTCACGGAAAATATTTAAATAACAAGAACATCTATGTATCCTCTTGGATGCTTTTCCAAAGCTACACTAATCAACACTCAATAGCCTTGCAAGTAATAAAACACAACAAAACAAAGCTGCTTCTGATGCTAGTTACCTGCAAGCCTAGCATCTAGTCAATGCAACCATGATGACAACACACTTGCCTCCTTGCTTTACAGTCCAACAAGACACGCTACATCAAGACAGGCATGCTTTAGGGAGTAAAACCTTCAACAAAACTTGCCTCTTGAAATTCAAATGAAGTGTTCTATGTACTCAGAGACTTCAAAAAACTTTGCAGCAGAAGCATTGCATGCCATGCCCATGCATTTCAATAATTCCACCCCATTTCCACTCTACCTCAACTGCATCCAGTTTTTCTACAGCATTAAGAAAAACTAACTGCTCTCTTGAAATGCCATGGACTGCATCAATGCTGCTGGATTCACATGCTGCGATTGAGCTGTTGGAACAACAGCCTCCTTGGTGGGACAGTGAAAAGCCTCCTTAGCACCCTCTGAAAGTAATGATCCGTGTCTATCTCTCAGCCCTAGAGTTGACCATATGGAGCTGCATGCAGCTTCATCAGGGTCTTTTATCCTTAATGTTTTTGGAACCCAAAGGCGCCTTTCAGTGGTAGCATCAGGTTCACTCTGTGTCAATGCTGCTTTTGTGGCATCAGCAGCAGTGGCAGCCAAACCCCATTGCACTCCCCATGAAAGGGGTTGATCTGCTGGTGGACCCCATGTTGCCACATGGACCATAGGCCAGGCGACACCTGTCACAGGGCTTTCTAGAGTCCTATTATAAGTATTTGGTGAGACTAAAGCTAGTGTACTAGGATCACATTGAGAAAAACTGGATCTGGCTGATGCACCAACACTGGTAAGTGTGTTGCAAGGCATGTTGAGGGCATACCGCCGAGGTTCACTGTGACTGATTGAAGAGGCTGTCTTGTCCCACTCAGCACTCTGTCCACCTTTACTCACTTTACAATCCATTGCGTGAGGTTTTATGTCTGCAGCATGCGCTTCCTGCTCAACAGCTTGTGTGGTGATAGACAAGGTGCACACTGATTCATTGGAGGGCACCCCCTCACAAGATGTTGATGATGCATGGTGCTGCCCGCCACAATCATCCATATGCAAGTTGGAGTTGCTAGTGGCTGTCTGTTCCACATGGACAGAAAGATGAGTATGTTCTCCAACATTGTGCTGCTGATTACAGAGAGGTGTTGCGGCATTCGGGGTAGAAGTCACATACTTGTAGAATGAGCTCTCTTGACCACTTGATGATGGGCTGTCCAAGGCTGCAACAGAGCATACTTCCAAGGGAAGCAAATGGGGTTTAAAACTCCTACGTGCCAATTCACTATTTGTGCTTCCAAGGTCCATTTTGGAACTCAAAACCTTCATATGTGCAGAATCACCTGAATCACACTGCACTACTGCCGTGTCTAGCACAGTTGATTTTGGCTCGGGAGGTGTACGCTTGCGTTTGCGGCGACCAGCACCAACTGCAACGTTCCTTAGCGTCCCCCCTGCAGTCCAATACCTTTGACAGTTCTTGCAAAAATGGCGAGGCTGATTCACATTGTAGTTATTGTAGTAGCAGAACTTGGTGTCCAAGCTATGACAACGAGGACATGGAAGGGGCTTGTCAGGCTTCTTGGGCACCTTACCATGTGTAGCATGACCATGAGCATTTGCTCTTGAGATGACATTCTGGGGGTTTGGGCTATTGGTTTCCAATATTGCGCTTGTTACAGCAAGGCCAAGATCTCCAGTATTGCCATCATTGCTACCTGAGGAGCTTCCTAACTCATCTAGTATGGTCCCTTTCTGTGCTCTGACATCCTGCAAAGAGAATGCACATAAAAACCCCAGAATAGTAAAGGAATGTGGAGAACATATTTACCAAAGCCCACAAAAATTTCCACCATTTGAAAATATTGGGGAAAAGAAAAGATTCTACTTCGAAAAGACTCGGAAGAATTCTCCCATTGCTTTATTTTGTTTAATCCATAGGTGCAGAGATGTAGCTTTGCAGACTGAACTAATGCGAGCGCTTGCTTCCAAGATACGAAGAAACCCTATACACAATAATCAAGCATACAAGATTGCCCCCCCCCCCCCCCCCCCCCCCCCCCCCCCCCCCCACACACACACACACACACACACACACACCGCCCACGAAACCCCACTCCTCAGAATAGAAAAACGACAATAAGCAAGAAATAATGATAATTCACTTGACCAACCGTGTGTGTGTGTGTGTGTGTGTGAGAGAGAGAGAGAGAGAGAGAGAGAGAGAGAGAGTACCAGCTCGTAAGGGAGACCATAAGCTCCAATGGAGGCGTTCTCTGCTGTGGACGTTCTTGTGCTACCCATGTAGCCCAAACAAGCTCTTCAGTATCCTATCTTGTCTGGCATGAATCTTGGAAAGCAAACAAAAAAAGGGAAAAGAATCTACATAGCTGGCTCTGTTGTGATGAATTGCTGTGGGTGTGTGTGTGTGTGTGTGTGTGAGAGAGAGAGAGAGAGAGAGAGAGAGAGATGAGGAAAGAGCAGAAGAGCGTATCTCAAAGACTCAAAGCATAAATTGAGAAGAAATTCAAGACCTGCCCTTTTTTTTTGGCCCCATACCCACTTCACGTGATGTCAAATCGCCCACTCCAATTAGACCCCCCTCAGCATATTTTTCATGTGGAGCCCATGCAACACACACATCTTCATAGTGGATTCTCATAACGGGAGGTTCACAAGAGGGCGTGTTCACAAGCCCAAATAGTGGCAAACCTTAGGCAACGACCTTTTGCCTTCTAGGCTATAGCTGGCTAAATCCCAACGGTAGCGCCCATGCCTCGCAGTGGATTCAAATCTACCCTAGTGGCATGTAATTTAAGTACCCTCTCTCGTAAATACCCAAAAAAAAAAATCGAGGTCGTCTTTTGGACACTCGTCTCTCCTTATGACTCCAAATGGAAAATTGACACTCGTCTCTCCTTATGACTCCAAATGGAAAAGCCAATTTTCCATTTGGAGTCATAAGGAGAGACGAGTGTCCAAAAGACGACCTGGGCTTTTTTTTTCAAAATTTTGGCGACTACTAGAAGGAAGCAACATATTAGAAGGAGGATCCCTCATATCCTCGACAAAATTTTGGTGACTACTAGAAGGAAGCAACATACTCCGTGAGGATCCCTCATATCCTCTACAAAGTGAGGGCAAGGTAACAATCGGGTCTAGCTGGGGATCAAACCTAGTACATCCAGGTTACAAGCCACCCCCTTTAACCACTAGAACAAGCGCCCGATGCTAGACTTAATAGATTTTCAACAACCAATGCTTTAAGTTTTTATACAATCATGAACTAGGTAAAAGTAACTAGTTACTAAGTAACCAATGGCAAACTCAGTTGTTCATGTGAACACTCTCAAACTTGGCCCCCCTTAAACTTGTCAATTGATCAAATCCCTAGTCCTTGGAGTTAAAATCTTTCATGGAGGATGGCCTAGAGAGCCAAAACATGGAAGATGGATGGCAAGCATGTGAGCTAAAGGTCAATGATAGTGAGAAGACATGGGCAATGTGAGCTAAAGGTCAATGATAGTGAGACAACATGGGCAATGCGTTTAGGCCCTTAAAATATAACACAATACATTTATATATTGTAGGCATAAGCTTTCGTGTAATAACCTCTCTCTCTCTCTCTCTCTCTCTCTCTCTCTCTCTCTCTCTCTCTCTATATATATATATATATATATATATATATATATATTTATGACATTGATTATGCATGGAGACTAATATTCTTTACAAGCGATTCTACACCTGAAATACTACTAGAAGTGTTTTTGAATTTCCCCTTTAAAGTATATGAGAGCACCTTTTTGGAAAATTTTGTTTTGCCTCATATCTCAAAGCCGCATTGATTGAGATAAGGCTGAGTTAGCAAAACACCATCACTCGATTGAACATCGTGTTAACACAGTGAAGCCCATTCACATTGACATGTCCAATCCATCAACATTTCACGTCATGAAAGGAATTTGACACAAAATGATTCCGACCTCCCTAACTGTGGTGAAAAGTGATTGTAAGACGCATTGAGAGGGGGTGTGAAAAGCCCCTCTCCTAAGCAAACTAACACCTTATACACTGCTAGTGCTGAATCCCAAGGGGTTTGAGACATCAGCTCCTGTAACGCTACTAGCACAATGAAAAAACTATGTTTTAAGCTATCTTTTAGAAGCACATCATTACATTTCAAGGTTGAATCATGCTTTCAATAGTCAAAAAATAGCTTGTCTCTTATTGTGTCCCTATATTCCGACAGTCTAGATTTTTCCTATATTCTAGCAATCCAGATTTTACACAAGCATGGGACTCCAAAAATTAAGCTTGACGTGCAATTTGATAAAATTGAAAATACTATCACTGCATGGGACAGGTCTCAAACTTGCAACCTCTAGGTCCATATACCTTTCCATTTGGGGCAGGTCCACTGGGTACATGGGAATCATATTAATCCTTCAACACTTATGAATTGGGAGAGGACCACGCCTCCCCCCCTTTGGAAGCCATTCCTTTTAAGTCCCCATGAGTTACCATCTCAACTTCTTTTGAGTAGATGGTTGTGATCTAGCCTAAATTTAGGTACCTTTTTCTTAGAGGGAATCTCACCCATGATGCATCATTATGAACTTATATAAAAGTATGTGCAGACATATTATTTCAAGATGCATATAATATATGTTATTCCAAGACGCATACAATATAGGCCTTTGAAAGGAGCCTCTTTTCCCTCATTTTTTCCTTTTCTCTCTCACTTCTCATGCACTACTCATGCATGCACTCATGTATGCAACTCTCTTTTGGATAAGACATCTATTTTTGACTCCTTCTAGGCTTATCTTTGACATTTACAAGACCAAAGAAAAATTTCAAACACACTCATAGACCAAACATATATGCCTCCCCTTGTCTACACTAGGATTCAAGATACACCATATTTTAAGCACCCCTCTCTTCCTAGACTCTCTATTCCACATGTCATGCATTATTATGATGGACTAATCCCGGGCCACTAGTTACTTACACATAGTAACCTTGACCTACTCATAGACTTATAAGACTTTGAATATCATAGGTAGGGGGACAAATCTCATCCTATTATTCCAAGGGTGTACATAGCAATGACCTTTATTTATTTATGCAATAGCCAATATTTTGTGTAATCCTTGATTCCCTACCTCTCAGTGGTCTTTAATGTATTCAAACATTGGTAACAAACATGGCTCCCCTCTTGGCAATATAGGCTTACCCTCAGTATCCTTTTTCCATAGCTCAATGCCACCTTCTTTTGGCAGCCACTCAATTGATTTTGGGTGGATCTTGTATTGCATGATTGACACATTATCTTGCATGAAGAACCGAAACTATAGTGGCTTTGAGTGTCCTATTAAGGCATCCTAGCCATCACATAAGTATCCATCAATGAAGGTCTTGAAGTCTGGAACTTGTGTAATCAAGAATGGTGTTTGAGCTGAAATTTGACATTGCTTGAAAATATACATCAAGTGTGGAAATGTGAATGTTTGGCTTGTCCTTGACCTTTCAGAGAATCTGCTAAACATTACATCAATATCCTTGTGTGTATGACCCACCATTAGAAAACCCAATTGTATCGTTTTGAAAGCTCCTCTAGCAACCAACAAAGAAAGGTACGCAAACAAGTAACGATTCTTGTTCTTAGATGCACAATTATCCAATTGCAACATTAGGTTCTTCGGTAGCCTTTTGAAATCATCGTGTTGTGTGTTGTTTTGTATTTCCTCAGTTGTAGATGCAAGATCTCGGTCAACAAATATATAAGAGGGTTTCCCAGAGCTTGAGGTATTATGGTTATCAAGAGCCACTCGTGAGTTCAAGGCGTTAAATAATGTGCTACTCGATCTTGGCATTCCATCATAAGCAAGGTCCCCATAGTCATGTCTGTCACATCTCTCCAAGTTCCTTAAACACAAGGCAAGAGAACCAATTATGAAATTTGGATCTGATGGCCATAAGCCAATAGAAAAGTGCCCATAATGCCCTTGACCATGTCCATGAGTTATCATGCCTATTAATGATATCGGTAGCTGCATGGATTTATCTATTTCCTTTGAGCGCACCTTCAATCTAGGGATTGTTGTTTTCTTCTGGTCCATCTTATTGTGTATAATGCATAAGTATTTTTGAGGATTCAACTGAGAGCTCAAACGCCATGCATAATATAAATTTCCACAAAACTGAGCTGTTGTAACATGTGAAGTTGTCAGCAATGCATTAGCTTGTTTCTTTCCTCTTGGCACTTTATAGCTCCTTATTGTTGTTTTCTTTTCGTCCATCTTATCGTGTATAATGCATAAGTATTTTTGAGGATTCAACTGAGAGCTCAAACGCCATGCATAATATAAATTTCTACAAAACTGAGCTGTTGTAACATGTGAAGTTGTCAGCAATGCATTAGCTTGTTTCTTTCCTCTTTTGAGTAGATGGTTGTGATCTAGCCTAAATTTAGGTACCTTTTTCTTAAAGGGAATCTCACCCATGATGCATCATTATGAACTTATATAAAAGTATGTGGAGACATATTATTTCAAGATGCATATAATATATGTTATTCCAAGATGCATACAATATAGGCCTTTGAAAGGAGCCTCTTTTCCCACATTTTTTCCTTTTCTCTCTCACTTCTCATGCACTACTCATGCATGCACTCATGTATGCAACTCTATTTTGGATAAGACATTTATTTTTGACTCCTTCTAGGCTTATCTTTGACATTTACAAGACCAAAGAAAAATTTCAAACACACTCATAGACCAAACATATATGCCTCCCCTTGTCTACACTAGGATTCAAGATACACCATATTTTAAGCACCCCTCTCTTCCTAGACTCTCTATTCCACATGTCATGCATTTATTATGATGGACTAATCCTGGGCCACTAGTTACTTACACATAGTAACCTTGACCTACTCATAGACTTATAAGACTTTGAATATCATAGGTAGGGGGACAAATCTCATCCTATTATTCCAAGGGTGTACATAGCAATGACCTTTATTTATTTATGCAATAGCAATGACTTATATCAATGTAATTGAAGACTATATAAGAATACTTAAAACAATAGTCCATATCCTGCTTAAAATGACTTATTAGTGTTTATAGTATCCATGCGGGTATGAAAGAGTGTTCATTCTTTCTCTTGGTCCTAAAATCTTTGACCTAATGGCCAATCTTACCATAGCGGAGAGTAAACAATATTACTACTTATAAAAATTTGATTATAAACTAATGGCATCTGCCCACCTGTGTACTCCGGGTAAGGAGCTTTGATGCCGATCTAGATAGAATTTGCACAGAGGATGTCTTACTTATAAGATTTCTTAAATACAATAAACTCGATGATTATGATGTTCCATAAATCCTCCCATATATAGTACCCCATATGGTAGGTCAGTCATCTGACCCTACCCACGACTACATGTATTCAGCAGGATATATGCGCTATGAAGTATGAAGTATGAACTTCCCACAACCCGGCTTTTGATTGAATCGAAAACTTTCCCTCATTAGTGCAAATTTGATTTTCCTCTGCCAGGTATGAAACCCATGGCTCTCAATCTTTTCAACTAGCAATGACATGCTCATAATGATTTTGAGTCTTAATTGTCAACTTTTTGAGTTGGGAATTATTTTTTTCTCATGAACAAAAAGTCAATGTTTGAAAAGCTTGGAAATTGACAAATTAAAGCTAGATAATGTAGTATATGGAAAAACAAATGTGAAAAATCCCAAAACTTATTTTTACATGTGACCCACCTCTTGAAAAAGGTAATGTGTAAAAGAGCTTTTGTGTAGGAGGGATGGGAAAAATAGCAAATGGATAAGGTAGCGGGACCTTTCTCTCCCCCATAAGTGGGTTTAATTCTACCCCTGTCCCCCTCACTCCAAAAAAAGATGAAAAGAAAAGAGTTTGTTCCTCAAGAAAAAAAAAATCACTTTCTCTCGCATCTTAGCTACATCGAGGGTTTCTATCTTTACAACACCTTGAGGAATAATTTATGTGACACGATAGGGACCTTGGCCTCTGAACTTGAGTTTTCATTTGGTATTCTTATCATTGTACATGAGTACCATGTCTCCTACCTTTATGCATTTGTCCTTTTAGTTGGTCACACCATTGCTTTGTGCTGTAGTTTTTCAACCACCAATCTGTAAGAGGATCACAATCTTTGCTCTCTTAGCTTCTCTAAGGTAACTAACCTCTCTATCAAGGGGTTTCCTTTGAGATTCTATCATGCTGCAATTCGAAGGCTTGGAGCCAAGTGTTCTATTGATATGATTGTGTCAACCCCGAATGCAAGCTGGAAAGGGGTGCTATTGATAGCAACCACCTTGTAAGCAGTGCAATAGGCCCATAGAGCAGAGTGCAACTTAAGCTTTCAATTGCTTCTAAATGCCTCTACTATCTTGGTGAGAATGGTGCACACCATCTTATTTGTGCTCTCGGCTTGGACCTTATAGGCGGTGCAATAGGCCCATATAGCAAAGTGCAACTTAAGCTCCCAATCTCTTTTGGATGCATCTACCATCTTGGTGAGAATGGTGCACAACATCTAATTTGTGCTCTCAACTTAGACCTTATGGGCAGTAAGGTGTCATCTAATTTGTGCTCTCATCTAATTTGTGCTCTCAACTTAGACCTTATGGGTAGTAAGGTGTCAACTTTATGTCGCCGCTATGTAATTCTTTCAACAAGAACTCCACCACTTCTTTCCTAAAATATAAAATGCATAACTATTTCTAGTGGACAACAATCGAAACGAGTGATCACACTTTTATAAAGGAACTTGGTGGTAGATCGCGTGTTAGCTTTCTGTGTAGCTTTGACCTTAATCCCACTTATTTAGTGAAGTAGTTAGTGGTGACTGATAAATCACGCTAGGTTCCCTTGTGGTGGCTGCTTTGGGCTAATGGGACCCATGAAGTTTAAACCACATTTTTCAAATGATTGCTTCAAAATTACGGGGGTTAAGAGCATGCAATCCTTGTCTTGAACCCCATGGTTGTTTTAAAATTATGGAGGTTATGTTGGATCAATTGTCACTTGGTTAAGAAGCCATCCAAGAAGTTGCAAGCCTTAGCTCCAACAACTCCAACACCTGCTGGTCAGTGTATGGTAGGGGATAATAATCATGAACTATGGTAGCATTAAGCTTTTTGAGGTTAACACACACTCTAAGCTTTCCATTCTTATTGGAAACGAACTGTATCGATGATAACCACTGGGTGTGCTCAATCTCCAACACAAATCTCACATCAATGAGCTTATCTATGTTAAATATTAATAGTGACTAGGTGGTTGTATAAACTAGCACTATATTTAGGCTTTAAAAAAAAAGCGGTTCTAATGTGTGCAGACAACAGCTAGTGTGTGACAATCGGTCGTATGTAAGCAATGATGTGTTGGCATCATGTTTGACATGTGGCATATGTTTCTTAAGCGTGTGGTTATCTTCTTTAGAGCCGCTTACCACCGGTTTAGAGCTGGTCGCCGCCTTGCTCCACCATCACAGAGCTGCTTACCGACGGTTTAGAGCTGGTCGCCGCCTTGCTGCGCCACCGTACTGGGCGGAGCTAGTGGGACTAGAACGTGTAGCTTGCACCACTACCACAGGCGGCCCAGCTCACGTTCGGATCTGTCAATGGCGCTTTTGCTCAGATCGGCTCTATGAACGGTATCCTACCTCTCCTGTCCAGCTCCTTGGTCCCTCTACACATCACGGGGGCTTGGCCTTAATGGGCATCATAAAGAGCTAAGACCCTTAATGGGCATCATAAAGAGCTCTCTTAGCAGTACGATTATACCATAGTGGTCTTCCTTGATCAATCCCTTCCTCACTTAAGTATACACACCTTGTTTTTGGTATAGTTTAGTGATCGTACCTTTAATTCTCTCACGGTGCCTTGTGTACCTCTCACCTTCAGGAGCTCACATCAAGGGGCCCAGGAGCTCACAACAAGGGGGTATTTCCTATTCTTAGTACCCTCTCTAGGTTTGGGAAATCTCGTATTATGAGGATGCTGTAAGGAAATACCACTAATCTTTTCGAGTTTGGTGGGTTCATGATAACTAAAGATCGGCTTGATGGTCCCAACTACTCATTATAGGAGTTTCACGATGAAGAGGATGCCACAACTGCTCGTATTATGAGGATGTCACAACCCACTGATCTTTCTAGGTTTAGTGGGTTCATTATGACAACTAAAGATCAGCTTGCTACTCATTATCGAGTTTCATTGGTGAACAATCGTCTGCTAATAGCCAGGGGGCTATGGGAGATTGTCACGAGGCAAGAGCCTTGCCCTATAGTACCAAAGTTCCCTCTCTAGGTTTGGGAAATCTCGTATTATGAGGATGTCACAAACCACTGATCTTTCTAGGTTTAGTGGGTTCATGACAACTGAAGATCAGCTTGCTACTCATTATGGAGTTTCATGGTGAACAATCGTCTGCTAGCTAGGGGGCTATGGGAGATTGTCATGGGGCAAGAGCCTTGTCCTCCTGTAGTACCAACTCCTAGCACCTCCCCTAGCATCAAGGGTGACTCAAATTGTGGCATAAGTGGTGTCACACCGCTACTTGAACCCACTAAAGATCAAAGATGCTGGGATTTCATGATGCTCAAGCAATGGCCATGATTGGTCTCTTAGTCAAGAAGCGATCCATTGTTCCTCATATCTGATCATGTAGCTCTACAAGGGCTACCTAGGTGGTGGTCCTCAAGGCCATGTTGTAGTCCTATAATGAGGCATGAGTCATGTACTGACAACTTAACCATGAACAAGGGTGATTCCATCATAGATCACCTTACCAAGGTAAGATAACAACTGTTGAATATAGATGAGGTACTTGATAATGGGAAATTGGTCACCACCATTCTTAACTCCTTACCTGGGTCCTATGAGAGTTTCCATACTTCTCTGGATCTCTCTATAAGAGGGGGAGGCAATCATATATCCTTTGAGGAGAAATAATAGATCCAGGGGTGATGCAAGCAAAGGAGACCAGGGCTACTTCTATAGGGTCAAAGGCAAAATGGACTCGTCACAAGGTGACACCTAAGAAGAAGAAAAGAAAGTGTCATTGCTACCAATAATCTAAGGTACTACATCAAAGAGTGTCTTGCAAAGCTGACATCTGATGGAAGACTCTGCAAACTTTGCTATTTCTACCTCCAATGACAAGAAGTAGCACAACCAAAAGAAAAAGCAAGCCTAGTCAAGGATGACTATGCTCTTTAGCCACATTTTCACTATGGGGAGAATGTTAAATATAATAGTGTTGTGAGAATAAACAAGTGCTAGGTGGTTGTGTAAACTAGCACTGTATTCAGGCTATATTCAAGCTTTAAAATAAAGTGGTTCCAATGTGTGTGAACAACCGTTAGTGTGTGTAAGTTCTTTGTGTGGGAACAATATCTTAAAAGGGTTTTATGTAAGCAATGATGTGTGGCACAACGACACCTATTAGGGACACTTGGCATCATGTTTGACCTCATGTGGCATATGTGGTGGTGGGCAGTCTATGCTACACCTTTGTAAAGGGACGGTTCACCTATAAAAGAACCATTATTATAATGATGTGTGGCACAACGACACCTATTAGGGACACTTGGCATCATGTTTGACCTCATGTGGCATTTGTGGTGGTGGGTAGCCTATGCTACACCTTTGTAAGGGGAGTTCACATATAAAAGAACCATTATTATGTACCTACCCTTAATCCCCTATCAAACATTTATTAATAAGCATGTGGTTATCTCCTAAGTGATGGGGGGTCACTATCTCTCTCTATAGCCAACTTCTCTCTGTGTACACGAGGACCTACAATCTAGCTCTATGTCTCTCTATAGCCAACTTCTCTCTATGTACATGAGGACCTACAATCTAGCTCTTCTTTAACCATTTTTTCATTGAGATTCATGTGGTAGGCTCTTTGTTTTGATGGTTTTACACCTTCAGTGAGAGGGATGGCGTGTTTCACTACTTCCCTTCCTATTATTATACTTCTAGGCAAAAACATCATGAAATTCTTTAAGCAAGGCCACCATTTCTCCTTCTTGCTCAGGGGGGTTAAGGCCTTTGACAAGAATACTAGCTTAGTTTCGTCACTCGAGCTAGCGAGATTCACTTCTTTGACCTCAATGAGGCCATCATAAGAGGCATGAGGCTATCTGCACCCAGGCTTCTTACTATTCTATCCCTAATGTTATAGGAAAGTACTCGGGAACTTGCCTCAGATTTTCCTCTTGAGGCTCAACAAACTCTTTGAGTTTAGCTTAGTTTCGTCACTCAGGCTAGCGAGATTCACTTCTTTGACCTCAATGAGGCCATCATAAGAGGCATGAGGCTATCTGCACCCAGGCTTCTTACTATTCTATCCCTAATGTTATAGGAAAGTACTCGGGAACTTGCCTCAGATTTTCCTCTTGAGGCTCAACAAGCTCTTTGAGTTTAGCTTCCTTGTCTACCTTGGCCTTGATCTTGTTGAGCTTGCATTAGTGGCTTGACAAAGCTTGGTGTACTCAAAGCTTATGGGCTCCTTGTCACCTTTTATGGCAATTGCTATCTTGGCATGAAGGGTGATCTTATTTAGGTCAATTTCCCATTGTTTGGAGACGACTTATGTGAATCAATGGCCTCAACATAGCAAAGCTAGTGAAGCTCCCACATCTCAATGGGAAGAACATACTTCTTAGGGGTCCTATGTGATTTTCTCCTCCTTGTTGGCCGCAGGTAGGTGACCATGGGTAATGTGGAAGTGACTTCTTCCACAGAGGAGTCATTATTAGATGTAGCTACCCCTGGCTCAAAGTAGATGTTAGTTCCCAAAAGGGATGTTGCAGTAAGCATGAATAGGAGGTTATCTTCATCTCGTCTAGTCTTTCAAACCTTGTTCCAAGCTTCTGTGGAAGAGTGTCCATGGTTTCCAAGGCATGAATCTAACATCAAGCTCTAAACGAGGCTGTTAAATCACTCCGTAGGTTAACATGGTTTAACTCGTTCGACCCCTTATAAGGTGTTTTGCCATCTTACCCCCACTAGAATGGTGCTTTAATATATATGACAATGCTGGAACATATAAAGTGACCCTACCTTGAGATTAATGTCAAATAGGGAGAGTCTAAGAAGTAGTAATAGAGGTCGGACCATTTTCAAAATTTCCCGGTCCTAGTGTGAAAATTAGCCACTTGTATATAAGTAATTTTTGAAACTAAGCACAATCATTCCCTTGTAATAGAATACTTATGAGTTCCTCTTGCTATACTTGTATGCTATTGGATTCATGCATGCTAGATGGATGCTTGCTTGAGTAGGTTTATAGAAGTCATTCTTGCATTAGCTTTTCTTGTTCTTTCCCTACCTTTTGTGAGAGAGAACCACTACGAAGGACAATCTCTATTTACCTCCATCTAGGCAAAGAGAGCTCTTTCTTCATCCCATTGGCAAAGGAGAATTTTGATGTGATTCTGATGTGACAATGGAAGGCATGATGGACCCACATTGAGACGTTATAATTGCATCTCTAAGGTAAGACCCAATGACATGTGATTCAAAAGTAATCTCTTGACTTAAACATATTTAGTGCTGCCAATGCAGACTAGCCTAGAGCTTACCTCTCTTCATCCATCCATTCCAAGCTATTATGATTACCCAATATGGCATAGCATTGGCTAGGAGGCTACACTCCAAAAAACATATGGTTTTAAAATCTTGGATGTGTTTAGGTATGTTGTTTTTTATTTTGATTTATAGTTTATTGCATTAGGGCATTCTAGTTTCATATCTTGGAAGAGGAAAACCCTAGTGTCTTGGTGAGTTTTGTATGATTTTTGAGCCCACAGGCTTAGATTTCATTACATTGAGCCAAGGAATAGCTTAGCAATTACGATTAGGAGTGGAATCCACTCTAGCATTAAGCTTCATTAAGTGTGGATTAGAGTGAGATAGTTAATTTTTACTCATGCATTTCATAAAATTTTATACATTGTTTAGATTAGTAGCCTAGAAGTATGCAAAACCAATAAAAAATCATTTTAAAACACTTAATTACTTATATAGCTATTACTATAACTAAGATTAGGATCATTAATCACCTCTTATTAAGTCAAATTTTTTTAAAAGACTCTAAAAATAAGACCAAGCTGGGAGATGTGTGCCCACAGTCCCACAAAAAAATACGTGAGTAAAACACATGAGTCAACACACTTAAGCCTAGAGACATGAGCCATGAGGCCGTAAGTTTGGATACATAAGCCAAAAGCTACAGTAGGCCCTAAAAAGGTTAGTTAACCTAAAAATAATATGGGAGGAGAGAAAGCTTGAACCCTTACATCGCACACACATGCTCACACAACAATGGATAAGATGCACACAAAGATGAAAGGCTGAAATCGTTGCTCACAAAATAGGTCTACAAAAACCAACATAAGTACTATTTACAAGTAGTCCATAATGTAAACACACTAACTAGGTGAGCTAGCAAGATAAGTATGCCATAACTCGGTTGACTATAGGGGATGAGGTGTTGGTCTACATGGCTATCGATGGCTATCGGGGATGAGGTTGACCAGTATTAGCTAGATTTTTTAGGGGACACTCCGCTACTTGATGAGGTCCATTACAATGAAAACACTGTATGGGTCCCCTTCTCATAGTTGAGTTTATGTCTTTTCCCTTCCATTGTATCGTGGTTTCAAACACTAGTATTGGTGTGCTATTATGTAGGACATAATACTTTGGTATGATCTCAGTTGGTTCCTCGTAACAGTCATTATTTACTTCTACTTCGTGCATAGCTTCCCCATCTTCAAAGGGTTCTTCAATCAACACCCGGTTGATCTTGGCCTATGGTGGCTATGGTGGTAGGATAGGTGGCAGTAAAGGCATCATATCCTATATCGTAAAAATTCCTCTCGGTAAATAGGATGCATTTGGCTATCCCGTAGCCACATTGGGTTGCATTGGTGGTGCTTGTAAAGCCAATGACACTTTGGGTGTGCTAGCAATTATGCTAAGGGTTGGATCCTCGGGTATCTGTACATGGCAGTATTGTGGTTCCCTAGTCTTTGGCAATGAGCACAATAGAGTAACGCCTTGGTTTGAGGTGAGGACATTCATTGCTTATATGATTTTGTCTATAGATTGAGCACCAAATTAACTCTCTCAGTGTGGGTAGAGATGGGCATTCCCTGATGCTTCCCTCCCATCCCTTGTTTTTAGCTTCTCCAAGATGGCATTACTGAGTTCTTCAACTGTCATGTTGCCAACTTGCTTGTGGCTATATTTAGATCTATGTGGGGATCCACTATTGGCCTTCGAGGAGCTATTCCCCCCTACCTAGACCTTGTCCTCTGCCTGCATAGGTCCTTCTATCCAATCCGGGTCTACGGCTGGGTCCGGGCAATTCCTCATCACCTGGCTCATCATTGGCCACCTTAGCCCACCTTTGTTGAATTAAGAGTTCCATTCTTTGCAAGATTGTGGGATTATCGATCATTTTATGTATCTCCTCAACACCATATTAGGGAATTTGGGAAAATCCACATACTTTGGGAATCTGAAATATAGAGCCTCCTAGTAATTTTGGTAATTTCATTAAATTTGAGATTTATTCCTTCCAATGTGTCAAGAAGACTCTTACACAAGCATGAATTGAGTTATCGTTCAACGGGTCTATAATGTTTGTTACTTATAAACACTAATCATTGTAACATACATAGCATTATTGATTGTTGACTAAAATCAATTTACAAGTGGCGTTTATAAAGACCATTTAAGTCAGTTGTTGTAACATACATAGCATTGCTGATCGTTGATCTAAATTATTTTTTAGGTGGTGTTTATAAACACCATTTAAGTAGATTGCACTTGAACAATTCCACAACTGTTTAAAAAAATGTGTAAAGAATATACAAAATATAAAAAAAGAAACATTAGTATGGTGCCAAAATATTAAAAAGAAAAAGCATGACTATGTTCTCAATATTTACATGACAAAATAAGCTATGGAACCATAAATGCATCCTCATTCATTCTCCACATCGCAACCATGTAAGCTCTGAAGTGCCTTTGAGAAAATGTTTGGTGGTATTTTGATCCTTTGTGGAATCTTTTGTCTCTCTCTAACCCATGCAAACACTATTGAGTTAACATCTTCCCAACGAACATGATCTTTCCTATTGCACATCCAGAACTTATTCCAACAATCGGCATAAACCTCAACATCACTTGCATTTCTTCGTTTACTAACTGGTGCCCAATAATGTATCAAAACTTTCTTGTAGCTCTCAGATGACCTGTTCACATCAATGTTACTTTGTGCTATGCCTAGCCAAATTGGGTAGATTGGATCTGCTGGCCAAATAAGTACAAAATCTCCCTTCCTAACATCAACCATTGGTTGAAATTCTTCCTTAGGCCTTTTACTAATTGGACCACAGTAGTGATCATCCAATTCTTCCATTCCCAATAAGTCATCATCAAGATTCTCCTCTAAATTCTCTTTGTCTGTCCTTTGTGTTCTTGGCTAGAAATCTGCATATGAACCTTGTTCTACATTAGGCTTCTAAAGCTCTCGCATCATGGTTTTCCAATACTTGATCATAGGTTTGATGTACAATGTGAAAGCCGCTTTGGTCCTTGGTCATCTGACCATCTTTGCCAATATTTTGTGTAATCCTTGATTCCCTTGTGAGTGGTCTTTAATGTATTCAAACATTGGTAACAAACATGGCTCCTCTCTTGGCAATATAGGCTTACCTTGATTCCCTTGGCTACCTGTGAGTGGTCTTTAATGTATTCAAACATTGGTAACAAACATGGCTCCCCTCTTGGCAATATAGGCTTACCCTCAGTATCCTTTTTCCATAGCTCAATGCCACCTTCTTTTGGCAGCCACTCAATTGATTTTGGGTGGACCTTGTATTGCGTGATTGGCACATTATCTTGCATGAAGAACCAAAACTGTAGTGGCTTTGAGTGTCCTATTAAGGCATCCTGGCCATCACGTAAGTATCCATCAATGAAGGTCTTGAAGTCTGGAACTTGTGTAATCAAGAATGGTGTTGGAGCTGAAATTTGACATTGCTTGAAAATATACATCAAGTGTTGAAATGTGAATGTTTGGCTTGTCCTCGACCTTTCAGAGAATCTGCTAAACATTGCATCAATATCCTTGTGTGTATGACCCACCATTAGAAAACCCAATTGTATCATTTTGAAAGCTCCTCTAGCAACCAACAAAGAAAGGTATGCAAACAAGTAATGATTCTTGTTCTCAGATGCACAATTATCCAATTGCAACATTAGGTTCTTCGGTAGCCTTTTGAAATCACCGTATTGTGTGTTGTTTTGTATTTCCTCAGTTGTAGATGCAAGATCTGGGTCAACAAATATATAAGAGGGTTTCCCCAGAGCTTGAGGTATTATGGTGATCAAGAGGCAGGTGTTAAATAATGTGCTACTCGATCTTGGCATTCCATCATAAGCAAGGTCCCCATAGTCATGTCTGTCACATCTCTCCAAGTTCCTTAAACACAAGGCAAGAGAACCAATTGTGAAATTCGGATCTGATGGCCATAAGCCAATAGAAAAGTGCCCATAATGCCCTTGACCATGTCCATGAGTTATCATGCCTATTAATGATATCGGTAGCTGCATGGATCTGTTTCCTTTGAGCGCACCTTCAATCTAGGGATTGTTGTTTTCTTTTGGTCCATCTTATCGTGTATAATGCATAAGTATTTTTGAGGATTCAATTGAGAGCTCAAACGCCATGCATAATATAAATTTCTACGAAACTGAGCTGTTGTAACATGTGAAGTTTTCAGCAATGCATTAGCTTGTTTCTTTCCTCTTGGCACTTTATAGCTCCTAATTGTTCTTTGATTCCACTGCACATAGCACATTTTGAATGGCAAGGCTCACATGCATAAACTCTGTATTCTAAATCCTATTAAAAGTAGACATGGACATCTCTTTTTGTTTTAAATGTTTCAATGTTAGATTCACCTCATTTAAAATGTCAACTTGTTTATACACATCTGGAATAACCAATTGGGTCTCTCTTGCTCCATCAGCTAAAGTCCTGCTTTTGTGGGGCATGCGCTCAGAGTTATTTTGCAGAAAATCTCAAATTATTACTCTACCCAACTCTATATGATCCCATCCCTTTCTGACTATATCCTTGTTGCCATGCATAGCTCTTTGCATACCATTCTCGAATTGCCCCCTATATCAATAGAACGATGTCCTTGGAATACCATGCATCTCATACCATGCATCTCATACCATGCTCTAGAGGATATTTCCTCACCATTCATTGCAAACCTATATTGCCTTGTTCCTATAGCATCAGTACGACATGCCATGTTGAGAGAGTCATACACATAGTTAGTTCTAGCTTGCAAGCATTGTCCCTAATAATGTTGACATAAATTCAAGACCATTCCACGATCTAGTTGATAACATTTCTTTTCACAACAATCTATGGTGGACAATAGGGATACTATGTCTAATGATATCCTTGTAGAGGAACCTGCTATTGTCGACACCTCCTTACCCTTCCTTTTTACCATAAAATATCTTCTCTTTTTGATAGGCAAGGAAACAAGGCTCCCATTAAACCCATTGTTGGCTATATGCTCTGCTTGCATTTTGTCATCCAATAATGGTGATCCATCTTCGAAGGTAAGTCTTTTGATAGGCCATCTCACAAGGTTAACACTTTCCATTGTAGGCAATGTTGAGGAGCTAGTTTCACATGCCTGCTCAATAACCACACCCACATCTTCTTCTCCAAGCACTTCAAAGTTCATTGCTTCATATGGAAAGACCAAAAGAATGACTCCACTATCAATGCAATTAGTTTTGTCCTCAGACCATAGATGACATGACGGGTATATACCTTATTCGATATATGAGCTTTTTAAATCACAAAGGAAAAATCACACATAATAAATTTATAATAAAGAAACTAATACCACGAAGCCTTATGGTTACAAACCATTATATGTTATACAACAAACCAATTGGGCTCCAATAAGAACATTCAATTATAAATTAATTTTATGGATTTTGTTATGTGCCCATTTTGTATTAAATCATCATTCATTTAAAAAATCATATTATAATTACACAAATAAATCTCTAATCTAATAATAAGATTCTTATAAAATCATTAATTATTACTTGGTGATGTAATATAAAATATATTGATGGTTATATTATAAACATTTTAATACACTAAAAGCTAAGAAAGTAACATTCAAAAAGAATCTTTTTCTTATAAAGTTAAATAAAAAATTTATAATATAATTACTCTATTAAATGTTGCCATTCATACTATAAAAAGAGTAAAAAGATGTTACATACCATCAATCTATGATTGCTTAGCTTTCTCAATACTTAAACTTAAAAGTAATATTATAAAAACTCAAAATATTACGATCACATTAATGACAAAAGTTCAAGAAAATAATGACAAATCCATAATCATAAAGTTTTATAAAACTATAAAAATCACCATATTTTTGTAATTTCTAGAGTTAATTTTTAAAAAAAGTTTAGAAATTACTAAAATACATATGATTTATGATATACACTCTACTTCTTAAAAACACGAAATATCAACTCTAAATGAAGGGAACCCAGTGCATCTATCACAACTATGTTAGACAAATAAGTGTCAAAGAAAGTGGTATGTTAGAGTTTTCAATGGAAGGAGCTTCTATATAACGAGCCCACCTTTTGCCCAATGCATATGCCAGGACACCTGCAATATATATACGCAATTTGCATCTAGTAGACACATCAATAGGCATCAATATCTCATGCACTTGCATTCGATTAAGCCCCATCGTCGACAATTGTCAAGGTACGAAAGAAGACCATGGCAGGCGCAAGCCTCTGGCCATGGTATGACCCATTGCATGGACCTTCTTTAAATTAGCAATCAACAAGATCCTTCCACTAGCCTCTTCTTCAGCCCACCACCCATTGATCCATATTGTCTCTATCCCCAGTGCTCGCTATCTAACACCAAATCCCTTAAGCCACAAAGGTCACCAAACTCCATCCCCCGGCATTTCATTCGTTTTCGTATCTCGCATCTCATGGTATACACAAACGCATGCACTTGCAACTAACCTCATCATCCCCAACCCTCCAGGTACATCTCGGGATGGGGGGACCATGGCAGGCGTAAGCATGGCCCATGGTACAACCCATCGCTTGGAGAACCCTCAACCTTGTAGGTACCTCCAAAGAGCTTCAATGCATGTAATTTTTACTTCCTCTGCTTCAACTCCATTTTAACACCAATAAAACCTCTTGATGGTTGATGTATTCAGCTACAAATAGCCTAATCTCTAGGCATCATGCTATGAGATTGAGATTTAATATCATGTCGCGCAGCGCCAAGAAGATCTCGACCACCATCTACCCATGCAAATCATTCCATGTAGAGGATTTCTTCTACCAAATACCTAATTTTGGAGGGTCGCAATGATTTTCATAACAGAATGATGAAGAACTTACACATTGCCTATACCTTTTATGCCACCTCAATAATAAGATGCCTTACCACCACGGCTACCGAAAGCTTCTCACCAATAATATGCCCCGAATCAAATCTTGAACCATACCACTTAATCGTGCATGCCAACTTCATAGCGTATCCTAGACCTTTATACCCTAGCAGCAACTTCACCACCTACTTGGGTGTGACAGGAGGGTGCAGTCACTATTAGGAAGGGGGTATGTTAACCACTCCATAGATTAATATGGTTTCACATTTGTCCAACATTTCATAAGGTGCTTTGTCGTCTTATCCACTCAAACAAACACTTATCTTTTCTCAGACATCTCTGGAACATATAAAGAAGCCTTACCTTCTACTTCATGTCAATAAGGAACTTCGTGTACATACTTTACCTTGTGCTTAATGCTAATAAGGACTTTGTGTACATATTTGCTTAAGGCTAGTAACAGAGATCAAACCATTTTTAAGTTTGGCCGGCCTAGTGTGAAAACTAGTCACTTTTATATATGTCACTTTTGACAATAAGCAATACATAATCATTCCTTTGCAATAGAATACTTATGAGTTCAACTTGCTCTCTAAACATGCAACCCATGGGCCACAATGCATCTCCACGAGGGCACCCTAGGCAATCATCATCGTGCTCTCCATGCACGTACAATGGCATCTACATGGCAACCCTGCAACCCAATAAGATCCTATCCTAAGGTGTTAATAGTCCTACCTAGGGTGTTGTGTATGAATTACAAACCCATTCATGTATAATAAATAGCGAAAAAATGAATATAGGTGTTGATTGTACCTCTTTACCTAGCTTTGGGGGTTGGAGTAGAGCCTAAGTGTAAAGTAGATATGATGTACACCTTCCTAGAAGTAAATAAATTTCTCTATAGCATCCCAAGGTGCTGCAGTACTCCCCAAGATCTTGTAGATGTGCAAATGACATACTCTAAGTGCAAAGTACTGATTATATTACATAGAAAATGACCATAGCGCCCCCAAACCTATTCCCACGGCACTTAAGTAAGACGATCTAGCTATCCATGTGGTGTCGGTTTCTTATAGCCCTCGATGTTGCAAGGCAACCACTTCAAGCACGAAAATCAGTCTCTCCATGTTGATAGGCATAAGAGTTGACATACAAACCCTTCCTGACAAGAGTGATATACACTCCCTTCCACACGAGATGAAAACATTCCCTTGGGTCTTTCTTGTGACCAACCATCTTTGGGGGTCTTGACACATGCTGGCTGTTTTCTGTCAACTGTGCACTTTTTGGGACACTTTTAGCAATTAGCCTTATTGAGCCTGATGCTGCTCTAATATCAATGTGATATGCAAAAGATTTGGGAGTCTTATTTTAGTCCTATCTTTTCTCTTGGCCTCGCAGGAAGCAAGATGTTCATTAGTATGTACAATTTTTCCAACTCTATCAAAAGTCAAAGTTAGACACCAAGAATGCTGCCGGTAAGCATAACCCATTGCAAGTTCAAAGTTTTCATGGGAGGACATTTCTATGGACTTTGTGGTTGGATTGCCGAAGAGCCGTAGGTTCCTAAATGATTGTGTTCTTATAGTTGTTGATTGGTTGAGCAAGCAAACCCACCTTATTCCTTGCAAGTCAGATGCATATGCTTAAGAGGTGGCCAAGCTTTTGCATAGACTTCCAAAGAGGATCAGGATCCAAACTTCATTGGAGATTTTTGGAGGGCCTTGTTCTATGGTTTGGGGATGAGGTTACAATTCAGTACCACCTTTCATCTCCAAACACATGGCTAGACCGAGAGCATCGACAAGACTATGATCACTCCCTTCCACATGAGTGACGTGATCTCCATTCCAAGCAAGTCCGCCACAAGTCCGCCAATAAAAGAGGACTTCAAGAAGTTCTAATATCGAACCTTGGCCAATTCCCCTAATTACAAACGTATTATTTAATTACTTCGAAAGAACCCCTCCCAAAAAAAAGGCAAAGCCTCATTTTACCCATCTATGTGCTTGAGGACCTCGATTTTAAAATTACGATATACCAACACACATAAGCTTAAAATAGAGAAATTTAAAAATTTCTCTATTTTCTAAAAACATAACATAAAATTTTTAATTTAACAATATGTAGATTTCAAAACTTCCTAAAGTAAAAAAACCTAAATTTTCAAACTTTCTAAAATTAAAAAACCTAGATTTTAAGAAAATAACTATGTTTTTCTTTCATGGCCAACAATTACAACTTTGGATGACAGAGAGCGCTTATCACCACAGAGAGTCCTTACATTAAGATCTTCATCTCTTGTCTGAGGGTTTTCTCGTGCTTGGTCATCTACAAATGGCAAAATCGGTTCCCAATTACCTTCACAGCCCCTTATGCTGGTACACGCTCCTCCTGAGGGTGTTTGCTTGCAAATATATCTGTCTTCTCATGAAGGTGCTACATCACATGTGATTTTGTGACAATAGAAAAGATCATATCAACATAGAAGCTCAGACTAATGGGGATCTGCTCAGTAGAGCAAGGGTTTTGACTGCTATAGAGGCCAAGTAATACCTAGGGTTCTTCTTGTGAAGACAATGCAATGAGTTTCCTTTAAAGGTCATGGTCTGATGTAATTGAGATTAGCATTGGACTCCCACAACCCCACACTTCCTCTTGCTATCTCATCTCTCTCTCATGGTCTGATGCAATGAGTTTCCTTTAAAGGTCATGGTCTGATGTAATTGAGATTAGCATTGGACTCCCACAACCCCACACTTCCTCTTGCTATCTCATCTCTCTCTCATAAGACCCACTCTCACTCCTCACACATACTCAAGCTTCACACCACCCTAGTGTGAGATTTCAGCCCTAAGCGTGTTCCTTGACTTGAGAGAATCAAGAGAATCGTATGCAAGCTTAATGACAAGAGCTCCCATGAAAGCTAAAGCACTCACAAGTACCATGGAACAAGAGAGAACAAGCCACAGGAAGAGCAATGCACCCACCAAGGAAAAGAGGGCAAGAGAGCTATCAAAGTTAAAATGAGCATGCACAATTTTTTTGAGCATGGAGATTTTTACTTATATACAACTTAAGTTATGGGCATTCATACTTGTCTGTTGCCTATAACTCACTTATTAACTAGTCTAGTCTCTAACTCCTTATTCCCTAAGCTCCTAATTCAACAAATAAGGCCTAGGCACATCCTTCAACATACCCTAGAGCCATTATGGGCATCTATTGGTACATATATGTGTTTCCATGAAGCTCCAAGCCAAAAACAACTTTTCATCATGCACTATCATTGGGTCTTGAAAACCTATCTTTGGTCAATGTAGAACATTGATCCACCTCTACTTATCATATTTGACCTTAGTATTGACGCCCTACACCATGTGGACCTGTCTTGGGCACTCATCCCAAAGTTAGAGGTTGCCTGCGTGCTTAATCTCTTTGCAAAGGCCTTGTCACTTGCACACACTACTCCCTATAGCCGCTCCATGCAACATCCTTGGCATTGCTAGTGGTTTCTTCCTTTTTTTAACCTTTGACTTGTATAGAATCCCATTGACCGAGTGAACAAGGGTCCTCTATTTGAGTAGGTTTGCCAATAGGTTTATATAGTAACTTTGTTTTGTCAATTATCTAAACAAGTCACAATGATTGTTTATCCAAGTTCTATGTGTGTAGATCATGATGGAGAATGCAAAGAATACTAAATAAGAAATTAAGCCCACTAGGCACTAAACCAAACAATAGCACTCATGCCTTCCAAAGTAGAGGCACTAGGTTTGAATCTACCAATAGGGCATCTTATTTTAGTCCAGACTTGCATCCAAAAAAAAAAAAGAAAAAGAAAAGAGAGATTTGAAATGCATATTTTGTCTTCATGGCAGTATGTATAATTCAAAATTCAACATGGAGATAAAGTACCATCGACAACACAAATCTTGCCTCCAAATATCAAGTCTCTAATTATAGACAAATTGGCACATAGATGAGCTTATTTTAGGGTAAAAAAGTATTGATGGCTCATAAATTCTTGTTCCATACTTGCAAAAAGTCAAACCAATGATATGATATACTTCACTTTTGTATAAAATGCCATCTTACAAACAAAGTAATAGCCACTACTAAAGACTTGCAAGTTTCCCATTTACCAACAATATGTTAAAACCTATGGAAAAACATTTTAATGAACTTTTTTTAATCATGTAATGGGGTAAAATTTTTTTGTATAAGACTTAAGCTCTTTAGCATGACTATCGTACCAAATCCTTTGGATTTAGATAAGGTGTATCATATTGTAGAGAAAAAAGTACATGTATTAGAACACACTTTGAATATAAAAAGAATAGGCATGCCATAGGTTGGTGGTAACATCTATTATCCTTGGAAACTTGTTGAAAACATGTTTTCTTCTCTTTGTTACTTTCTCTACTTCACTTGTTATTTACTTTGTTTACTTTCTCCACCACACTTGTTATTTATATACTCAACACTATTGCAAGTATTATATTGTATCAAGGAGAAACATTTGGCATCTTCGAATATTTATATTTTTAAAGAGACCCTTAAGAACTTTTCAAAATGACCAAAAATATTTTTTATGTTTTATTTTTAAAAAACTAATGAGAACATAAGCAGTGACCAAAATTCGAGGATATGAGTGCCCACACAAAAATCCAAAGATGTATACTTTTACGATTCTAGCAATAATCAATTGACCTTTTTTGGATGTGATGTTTTTGGCATAAAAACTTGGAAACACGATTCATGTTGTTTTCTAGGTATGAAAGAATACAACAATTTGGGAAACTTGTAAGGGCAATGAAGGTGTAAGTTAAATAACATGTATGGTGAAGAAATCATTAGATGGGATAATAGACTCTTGAAAGGTGGCATCCACAAGCAATATAAATGGATGTGTATCCACGGAAGTAGCACACACTTGTATGTGGTGGGATGTTACATTCCATACCATGATTCAAACTAATATCACCTTTTGTGACTCTTTGCATAGGTGTTGTAAGATTTAACAACTATGGATATGTAATGATGAGACGAGCACAACAATGTTCTTGGGGCAAATATACCATGTTACATTCCATACCATGATTCAAACTAATATCACCTTTTGTGACTCTTTGCATAGGTGTTGTAAGATTTAACAACTATGGATATGTAATGATGACGAGCACAACAATGTTCTTGGGGCAAATATACAAATAGGACTTCCGTGGTAATTTAGTTGACTTTGGTTCATTGTGGACTACTACTTGAGTCATGCACAAATTGTGAGTCACATTCTCTATCGCAAGCAAGACCACCCTTACGGGATGAATGATGGCACATATTGGATGTGTCTGCCACCACACATAAGGGGATGCTCCATCACTTCTCATGATCAGTTATCAATTGAAAAACTTATTCTGTAATGAATCATCCTTAAACCTCCATCAGAGATGTTCTACACAAGAGTGGCTAGATATTTACCTTTTATCTTTTATATATACCATAGCTAGACCATAGCTAGAGACCGTTGGTGGATAGGTGTCATCTCCAGATGGTGTCACTAGTGGCACACTCTTTAGGCATTTTTGGGATTTATAGCATTCATTTTCATTTTTCCTATTCACACATTTTTGGGTGGAGGAAAGGGTGGAGGAACTTTCCTATATATATGAGACATTGTAGTTCATTTCTAATGAAGTTGGCTAGTGGTTCATTGATGAGTTCTTAAGTACATTGTCTCTTCTCTCATCTCTTCTTTCTCACATGGTATCAGAGCAAGGTGGTAGCGCACATAGAGCCTCCTTATCCTTCTTCCTCTCTACCTGTAGTCCTCTTCAACAACCCCGCTTTCAATTACGTTTTTTCACTCTTGATTATCTGATAAACGGATGCGTTTTTGAGGATTGTGCCCGCTAGACCTGAAATCATCGTGGTCTACAACTTTGCAGAAGAAAGTTTTCGCAAATTTCTCACCGTTTTTGAGTTATTCTTCGCAGACTGCCTGCATGCAAAATTTCTGCTTGCGTTTTTTGCAGAAGCCCTTACATTCTTGATTATATGCTAAACGGATGCGTTTTTTAGGATTGTGCCTGCAGGCCCTACTGGAATCATCGTGGTCTACAACTTTGCAGAAGAAAGTTTTCGTCGCAAATTCCTCACCGTTTTGAGTTATTCTTCGCAGACTGCCTGCATGCAGAATTTCTGCTTGCGTTTTTTGCAGAAGCCCTTACTCATCATCCTTGCACTCATTCAATGATGCAAGAGGCTTCAAACCAGCCCCTTACCATCCTCTACAAGTGTGTTTTTAAAGCACTTCAATCCGAGTCCTACAACTCTACTTGCGGGCGGTGAAAACATTGCCAACTAGTTTTCCCTACATGCGGTAGCGTTTTTTTTGGAGGCTTCTTGTGGAGAGATTTCTTGGCTGCGTTTCCATCATCAACTTCAGCCCTCTTCATGGTGTTTTGAGGTACATATTCATCCTCTTTTCTACACCTTTCTACCGGCTGAAAATTCCACTTTACTACACACTTTGTGTTTGCGTTTTTGTGGACAATCAACTCCTCCATACTCCTTCTACCTAAGGCTACATTCTCAGCCCTCTTTTGGTGGTTTCTACGGAGTCTATTGGTTCATATATCGGCTGCGTTTTGTGGCTGCGTTTTTGCACTATCTTTGTGCATATTTTGGAGATACTTCCTTGGTGGACAGCCCATCTATTGGTTGCATTTTTTGAAGGTACGACACTTCTTCCCTTGTGTTTTTCCACCCTCCACTCCCTATGGGATCTCGGAAGTCCTCTACTCCAAAAGACAAAGGCAAACTTGAAGATACTATGGATCCTACATCTCCTACGACGGTTGGACCGGCAACTACTACAACGGAAGTTGGTGCAATTCCTTCTTCGGTAGGTGCTTCTACTTTCTCTTTTCCGTCGTATCCATTACCTTCTACGGATCCATACACTCTTTCTTCTTTGTCCTTTATGCCTTCCTATCCACATACTTCTATGCCCTCTATGGTATATCCCCCTACATCATCTATGCCTTTTATGGCAACTTCATCTACTATGATTCCTTCTTCTACTACTTCCACTACTACTCCTCTCCCCACTCAATCATATCAGCCCTTTAACCCATTCACTCAATCTTTGAGCCTTCCAAGTCTTTCCGATTCACAAAAGCTTACCCCAAACAACTACCACACTTGGTCCTTGTTTATGCAACTTCTTTTGGAAAGCGCCGGGGTGTGGTCTATAATCACTTCTCCTCATATGGTGCCTTCCAAGTCTTTCCGATTCACAAAAGCTTACCCCAAACAACTACCACACTTGGTCCTTGTTTATGCAACTTCTTTTGGAAAGCGCCGGAGTGTGGTCTATAATCACTTCTCCTCATATGGTGCCTTCTCAATATCAAACCTATATGGATGCACGGACCAAAGCTTTACTTGTGCATGGCATGTCTACATCGGTTGTCTCAATTTCTCTCTACCATGAGTACGGCTCAACAATTATGGCACGCTATACAAATGCAATATGGAAGACTTTCAACGGTTAAGATGGCTAAGTTGGAAGAAGATTTGGATAAGCTTTCTATCTCCGAATCCGACAACATAGTGGAGAAGCTTGGAGAATTCAATCGAATCAAGCAGCAACTTGAAGAGTTTGGTACATTGGTAAGCAATCTGGTCCACAAGCTACTTGGTAAATTGCCTTCTTCTTTTGAATCGTTCAAAGATAACATCTTTCTTCGAGTTCCTTTCCCTTCCTTTGAAGAGACTATGGGTCTTCTTCACGATAAGTGCCTTACTCGCAAGCAAAACAAAAAGGACTCGGTTTTTGTAAGCCAAGGCAAGGGCAAAGGCAAAGGCAAGGGGAATGATCAACGCAAAGGCTATAATTCCAATGCTAAAGATTCTTCAACCAAAGGCGACAAGGACAAATCAAAGGATTCTTCCAAGGAGTGCACTTTCTGTGGTCGTAGTGGCCATACGGAGGATCGTTGTTTTGCTAAGAAGGCGGCATCCAAGAAGGTAAAAGCTGAACTTAAATCCAAATCTAAGGGTTCTTCTACATCAACATCTTCTCACGACAAAGACAAAGACAAGAAGGAAGACGGTAACGCCAAGGTTGCAGATGTTGCTATGTCTTCTACTTCTTCATGTGACACATCACTTGTGGTAATCAAAGATCTTGATATGCATACTGCGGATGAGTGGATTATCGATAGTGGTGCTACCTCACATGACGAATAGTTCTTCCTTATTGGAAAACTATAAGTCTATCTCTTCATCAGTACACATTGGTGATGCTTCGTCTCTCCCTGTGATTGGTATTGGTAATGTTTCTTTTGGAGATGCTATCTTACATGATGTTTTGCATGTGCTTAAGATATCTGCCAACTTATTTTCTATCTCTAAAGCTACTTCTAAAGGTCTTGGGGTTTACTTTGATGATGAAGTGATTGAAATCATTGATAGACAGTCACTTTCTTGTGTAGAACATGGTTATCAAAATGCTGGGCTTTATCATATAAGCTCTTTTACAGCACAGTTGCCACCACATGAGTCTCATCTTCATCAATTATTAGCTTCTCCTAAAGCACTTGTTTCTAATGAAGATAGTGATCTATGGCATTTCCGCTTTGGCCATGTTCCTCTTGCTACTTTGCAACATCTTGTCTCACATAACATGGTTACAGGTCTACCAAAGCTTCAGAAACCTCGCCATCATATTTGTTCTTCTTGTGCTCAAGGAAAGCAACATCGGACTTCTTTTCCAGAGAAGGCTACTCATAGGGCCACACGCATACTTGAGCTTATTCATGCTGATCTTGCAGGACCTCTGGAAGTACAATCGCTTGGTGGATCCAAGTATTATATGCTTCTTGTGGATGACCTCTCGCAAATCATGGGTTTCTTTCTTACCTAAGAAGTCTGATGCTCTTTCTCAAATTCTAAATCACCTTGGATGTTCATCTACTCCGACACTCATCTACTCAGATTCACAAAGTGCTATTGCTTTAGCCAAAAAAATCCAATTATTCGAGAACGATCCAAACACATTGATGTTCATTTTCATTTTGTTCGTGATTGGATTTCTGAAGGTCGCATTCAACTTGAGTATTGCTACCAAAGATAATGTTGCTGATTTGTTTACTAAGCCTCTTCCTCGACCTACCTTGGATTATCTTCTTCAGCGCGTTGGCGTTGGTCCTCCCATCTGGACCTGAAGAGGAGGTGTTGGATAGTTGTCATCTCCAGATGGTGTCACACTAGTGGCACACTCTTTAGCCTCTAGGGATTTTTGGGATTTATAGCATTCATTTCTATTTTTTCCTATTTACACACATTTTTGGGTGGAGAAAAGGGTGTTTCCTATATATATGAGGCATTGTAGTTCATTTCTAATGAAGTTGGCCAGTGGTTCATTGACGAGTTCTTGAGTACATTGTCTCTTCTCTCCTCTCTTCTTTCTCACAGAGACAGCCACATACATTCTATAAGTTTTACCCTTAAGCTTCTTATTTTTGTTTTCAATGTTCACACTTATGCGCACCTAAGTGCACCCCCGAAGTGGATTGTAATGATTGTGATATCATGTCTTTTGGTCCCATATGCCTTCAAGGCATTCCGCGGACGTTAATATGACTTTCTTTCTCTCTCTGTGCACACGCTTGCAGAATGCTTAAGGAAATCTAGACATAATAATGTTCTTATGGCAGTTACTTGACCATGCAGGAAGCCCCCATCTCAAAAGACTCGGAAATCCTTACTATCTGCTTGCTTACTATTCAAACATTCATCAAACAAACGTCAGAATACCTTCTATACACATCAAAAAAAGAATCCCTGGGTAAGCATAAATCTAAAAACCTCTCATTAATTGTATATCTCTGATCACATTTTTACTTAAAACATGAGCTTTGTATGGCATCCCTACTCAATATATATTCATATGTGGAATTCCACCTCAACACGTGAATGCTACGTCATGGAGGCAAAAAGAATCAAGCTACCAAAGCAGATTCGGTGCCACAGTATCTCATCTCAGGTGAGCCATTATCTAGGGGCCGATTCAATGTCACCCATGGCCTGCATTTACACAGTTTATTTAAGAAGCTATAGGGGTCTATACAGGTTTTCTTTGGGCTGGCTGTAATGCCAAGCCCACAAATGCATCATTAGCTGAAAATCTGTGCACTATATCTGCACATTGTCTTGACAATACCACCAAAAACATAACAGTATGACTGGTTTCAAACCTGACAACACGATAGAACGCTCCAATGATAGTCAACCTAACACTTCAAGCCCAACAAGCTGATGATATCACATACACTTGTGCCGATGTCATCACATACCTAATGATACCCAAAAAGAGCCCCCTCCTCTTTCTTCTCTTCACCCAAAAAAATAAAACATGTTTAAGCTACACATCTTTAAAAAAAACACACATCACTCCACATTGACACGCAAATTACATGCCCCAAATCATTAGGGAAGGCAAATTGCCCTCCCAGGGCCTTAAAAATACAGTTTACAAGGGCTGTCGAATTATAGCCAGCTATTCTCATCAACCAAAACAATGAAAAAATAAAATTGGAACTCCCCACAACCCTGGGGAGAAACCTTGTGAGATTTTAGCTTTCTATTCGCTTTTTTTTTAAAAGCAACAAATTGAATGATCCCCAGTGGTCAATCAGAGGGGCACAAGACAAAGCAAATGCAAAAAAACAAAAGAAAAAAATGTTAGCATTCTTATATATAGTATGAGAGCCAATAAGAGATATACACATGACTAATCTGACACTCCAAAAACCGCCAGAATGCTATGCCACAGCTACTGAAGCTACTCAACAGCATAATAACCCTTTGGCACTGCTGCAGTATTGCAACATCGAGCTGTGGGTGGAGTGGTGAACTTGTACAGTTTGTGTGATAGCATACACCATGCAGGCAGTTGGGACACTCTCTGCCCAAACAAAGACTCAGACATCAGAAAGGCCCTCTGGTAGAGCCTGCCCTTTAAGAAACTTTCAGATTAATGCAAAGTCAAAAGGGATGACACAAGCAGGGAGGGCATGAAGCAAAACAAGCATGACAAGGTATCAATGCGTATTTTTATGAGCCTTCTCAGGGCTTTCCTGAGGTCTAGACTTACCTTTTAGGTCACCTATCTCAAAAGCTTCTGCTCCTTCAAAGCTTCTTCCCAACTCTTCCATGAGAACTTCCGAGTCCCCCCCCTTGTCTTCCACAAGGTCACCTGCTGAGTCATCCCTTTCAACCACCTGAGAGGCTTTGAGATGATCAGCAGGATGGCTGTAGCCGACCTCATTGGTGGGCCTTGTTTGGTCATCATCATCATTAAGTTGGGCTTTTGAATCCTTCCTTTCAACAACCTGAGGGGCTTCAGGATGATCAACCAGATGGTCATTGCCAATCTCATTGACAGGACTTTTTCGGTCATTGCCAAGGCTCTCATAACTCACACTAGCTTGCCATGTCGAGCTAGAATTCTCACCTCCCAAAACTGAATCTTCTGCACTGCCTTGCTCTTGATTGCCTACCAAACCAATCCCTTCCGCATGTTGTCTATCAAAGCTTTCGACTGCATTTACAACATGTGCTTCCTCAGAGGGCTGTACCTCCACTGTTTCTTTTGCCTCTGATACCTCAAAACAAGCTGCCACTGTTTGAGCCTCAGAACCCATTGGAATGCATGCTTGCTCTCCAAAGCTCTCCGTACCATTCCCCTTCACTGACTCTATATCCAGCCTAGGCATTCTTATCATCGAGGTACTCTCGGGAAGTAGAAAAGATCCAAAAACCGATTTTTGAACACGGTTCTGTTGCATTGGTCTCTTGTATATCTTCAAAGCATCCTGCACACGAAGTTTGGAGAAAAACGATGAGACTCAATGGAAGTCAAGGAAATAAGTTTGCAATCATGCAAGTATCCTATAGCAGAACATGAAACCCAGATTATCACACCCAAATACGAACCTTGTATGCGCTGTCTGATAGAGATGGTAGAAACGTTGCATACAGGTCCGGATTCGAAAGAAGATCTTGTGCTTCAGAGTCCACCTGCACAAAAAGCAGTTTCATGAGCAGAATATTCAAGATTAGCTTAGAGCCACACACACCCAAGTAAAACCAACCTCAAACTCCAAATCTTCATCTATGAAGGGAGTGGACACCATGTGATCATCAGCAATTGCCTCCCTCTTCTTAGCTTCTGATGGAGGAAGCAAGCTGAGGTATTCTTTGTACAAATCAATGCCAACCAGTTTAGCAGATACATCTGCATGAAGCAGCATCATCTGCATCCTTTCCTTGGTTCTTTTGCTTGCCTTCAAATCAGTTTTTGCCATGGGATCAATCGAATATGCAGGAGAGATTTCAGGAGTGTTCAGCACATGATCTTCCTCGACTTGAACCTTCTCCATGTGAGGATCTGGACGAGAAACCTCCTCTCCAATCTTGGCTTGATACAAAGCTTCTCTGTGTGAATTTGGGGGGTTCAAATCAAAATTAGCATCCCCAGCTTGACCTTGCCATGGTTCCAGGACTCCCTCCCAACCTCCTCCGGACATACCCTGGGAAAACTGATCCCAGTCACGATGCCCAAACCTCTGGCGTTCATCTGGGTACCGTCCTGGTCCTTCCCATGTGTCCATGAAACCTGAAAGAGGACGGTGACTTTCACTCCCATCTGGAAACCTGTGCCATCCCATAACAGGACCATGATTAGGTCCATGCCCTGGAAAGCCAGCCCCACCATCGCCCATATGAAACCGAGCTCCTCCAAATCCCACGTCAGCAGACGGCCTTGTGCCACTAGGTCCAAACATTTGTGGTGCATGAAACTGTTGACCAATTCCAAGGAAACCCCCTGATCCCATCTGAGGAAATGAAGGAAACATATTACCATGACCCGGAACAGGACCTTGATTATGGGCATTCCAATGGCCCATACCAAAACCCCCCCATGCATCACCCGGTCCTACCATCTCAGACCTCCTTAAATGCCCTCCTCCAGCCTTTCTATCATACCTTCCACTGTCCCTTGGGTTAGAACCTTCTACAAAATTGGTAGGGCCACCCATAACTGCTGGATTGTCCACCCCTGGCCTGTATGGAGGAGGTGGAGGGAGTAATGCTGAATGCCCTATCAGACGGCTGGGCGGCAGTGGCCTAACCATAGGCCCATCTGTTGGTATTCGATTCATCTGTGTACCTTGATGTGACTGCTCTAGCCTCTCAACTGAAGTTTCATCCATCCGTCGAGCTTTTGTGGGCCCAGCACCTTGTAAGAAATTATGACGTTTTCTCTTCATCACAGCTGCATCCTTAGAAATCATAGAATCTGGACCCCTTACAAACTCTTCATGCCCATGAGCAAGAGGCCCCCTCGGTGATAGAGAGGGTCGGGAATCCCAATTCCTCTCATGGCTGAAAGGTCGCCTCCTCTCATCATCTGACTCTTGGTTTGATAGTCTAGGTTCCCAGCTTCTCACCTCTTCATCAAAACCAAGGTATTGTTTGCCTTGATCTGCATGATCAGTCATGTGCCAATTTTGCTCTCTTGGCCGTCTAGTGCAGCTGCTGCTGCTCACACTCACACTTGTATCAAACTTACTCCTCCGTCCATACTTATCATGCAGCGCCTTGTCTTCATGCAGTGGATCGCTCACTTCTGGGTCTGGTCTACCTTGAGGCCTGCACAAAGCATACAAAAGGATTAGAGAGAGCACTCAGGTGCATAACAAGTAAAGCAGAAATATCAGTCCAAGAGAATACGTTGAATGATCCCTATCTGCAATGGCTATGTCAAGAAAGTCAGAGTCTTGAGTCCTTTTGGGTCGGTTTTCAGAAGTAGTTGTATCCTTGGCTGCAGTGACAGAAAGTGCCCTCTCTTGATCCTGTGAAGAAGTAGATCTTGGAGCTTTCAAACCTGTTTGATCCCCTTTGTTTGCAGCATGACCCTTACTCTCTCTTGCTTCAGCAGGGTCACGAGTGCCTTTAGGTTCTGTCTGCCTGTCTAAATCCTTGCTCTGTTTGATTGGCTGACCATGATGGTCTCTATCCACGTTGGTATATCTACCATCCATGTCTCCTCCACCAATTTGTCTGCTAGCCTCTTTCGTGAAACCCAGTCTGTCAACAACACCTGGTACGGGCATCTCCTCCTGTTTTTCCTCCCTGATTCTATCACCGTGCTTTCTGTCCTCTTTCCCTCTTTCACCTCTCTGCTTGCCAGTAGTAAGATCGTATCTTTGCCTTTCATCCATCTCTCTTGTATGCTTTTGCACTGCAAAGCTCTCCTTGATATCTTTAGCTCTTTCATCTTGAAGACCTCCTTCCCATCGCCTTTCCTTGCTTTCATCCGTGCGCTTGTTATGTCTGTTTCCATCATCTTTGACCTTTTCTCTGCGATCTCTCTCACCCATCAACCGATCATCTCTGTATTTTCCATCTCTGTCATTAATATTCTGTACCTTCTCATACTTACCTGCATTTTCTGTGTGTTTCCCATTAGCCTCACGGCTTACCCTCTGTCTATCATGGCTTTCTCTTTCATCCATATCCTTGCCATCCTGCTGTTTCTCAATCCTTCCTTTCTCACTCTGTGGCTTGATAAGTCTGACACCATAGTCCTGTTCTCTTTCACTTCTCTTTTTCTCATACTTGCCCTTGGCATCTACTATATGATCCATGCCTGACTCTTCTCTGTGCCTGCCACCATTATCCTGTTCTGTTTCTCCTTTCTTTTTGTCACCCTTGTTCTTAACATGTGCCGCACCCTCCTCTGTGTGCTTGTCGAGCTTCTCTTTCTCATCTTTCAGACTTTCCTCCTCACTCCTATCAAGCTTACCACCTCTATCTTTCAGCTTCAGTCTCTCCTCCTTGACATGTTCTCTTCCTTGTTTATCATCCTGATGAGTCTCACCTGGAAGCTTCTCGTCTTTGTGCCGGTTCGAATATTCCTCCCTTTTGATACTCTCACTCCTAAGCCTTTCCTCCTCAGCAATATCCCCTTGGTTTTTAAGCCTGACTTCTTTGTCTTTCTCGTCCCTGTACCTGCTATCTCTGGACCTGGTCTCCTTGGACCTGCCTTCTGATACTCTATCATCCCTCTCCCTTGCATCTTTGTGCAGGTCCTCCTTACGTCTGTCATCCTTTAGTTCAACTCTAATGTTCATGCCCTCCTTCTGTCTGTCATCCTTTAGTTTCCCTTCAACACTTTTATCCTCCCTGTTTCTATCAGACTTCCTTTTTTGCTCACGATCTTTATCATCCTTGCGCCATCCTTCACGACCATTGTCAACCTTCAGACTCTCTTCTTTGTGCTTATCTTCCAGATGCCTGCCTGCCTTCCAGCTCTCATCTCTGTGTCTGCTGCTACTTCGCTCTCGCTCAATTCTCAGCCCACTGGGCTTCTCCTGTCTCGTTTTCTCATCCTTGGACCTACCTACATTCTGGTACTGCTCCTCATTCTGAAAGCGAGGTCCTTTGATTTCTTTTTCTTTACCACTGTCCCTCCATCTCTCTCTCTCTCTGGAACCTTCTCTGCGGCGACGAATCCTGCTTTCAAGTTCTTTTTCGAGTTCTATGTTCCGTACATGATCTTGAATCACCCACTGTGTGCCTGCATGTTTCCAAATGCATGCTCGCTCACTTAACACACAAACTCAACATTGTATATACAGTACACTAACGCAAGTAATAACTGCTTGAATTGAATGAAACTGAACAAGTTGCATATAATGGACTACTGCACATAACCAGGGAAACCTAATTTGCTAGCAAAACTGGAAGGCAATCGTTTTCCTTACATTAGCATCTGAAGATACAAAAGTATACAAAAAGAACACAAACATGCTGTTAGAATTCATTGTATGGGAAGCTCCCGTTTGTATATACAGCACACTAGCGCAAGTAATAACTCCTTGAATTGAATGAAACTGAACAAGCTGCATATAACGGACTACTGCACATAACCAGGGAAACCTAATTTGCTAGCAAAGCTGGAAGGCAATCGTTTGCCTTACATTATCATCCTAAGATACAAAAGTATACAAAAAGAACACAAACATGCTGTTAGAATTCATTGTATGTATATTCAGAAAAAGTACTCCATTCACTGTCCTCTGTGGAGGCTCACAAACGGGAGCGTCCGGTGAGATAGGCAAGATTCTGGAGGAGCCGTTGAAGGAAGAAAAGGCCAGACCACAAGTTAAAGAACTGCCTTCCTGAGGAAGTTGAGAAACCGCCCCTGCTGCCCTATAAAAAGGCACCTCTTCCCTATTCCAAATCACTCACTGAAAGAGCAAACTTGGTGTATGATTTTGCAACAAACTTGCAGAGGTTAATGTATTTGTTCCTTTTCAGAATTAATTCGCAATTTTTTTGAAGTGTTGTGTTTGAAGTTTGTTGTAATTTCTTCCACTACAGTTCCACTTCGTGGGCATGTATTTGCTACATATGTACACATTATTCCTGTATCGCTTTCAACATGGTATTAGAGCATAGAGCTGGGGACTGTTGATGAGAGAGTGAAATCCGCAATGCAGCTCCTCTCTTCTTTCATTCATTTTTGCAAGGGTGGCATTCCTCGCAACTTACCAGTGAGTCTTTTGGTGGGATATACCATGGCAGCTTCTCGGCTTCAAGGTAATCTGAAAACACGTCGTCTTGTTAAGTTAGATCTACCAAGGGTGCTCTTGTCTTTGATACTATCAAGGTTTCTTCTTCTACAAGGATTTTCAATAGTAGTAATTCGTTATCCTCATTCTTGTTGGTTTTGTTTGGCCTCTTTTTGTGTGAGAGAAAGGTCTTTTGAACTGATACCTATAGATGTGTATAGAGCAAGAGAGACAAAGGGTGAGATAAAAGACATAAATAAGGGCAGTCAAACATGAAACCGTTTACCTTTTTTCAAATCACTCACCCAAGATATTCAAAAAAAAAAAAAGGTGTCAGGTCTTTGTTTTTTTATGCTACTCCATCCTTGTCATTGTGGGCAGCCATTTGTTACATTGTGTAGTAATTAAGCTTGCAGTATCCTTCTGTAGTAGCAACTTGAGTGCCCATGGGCCCTCTCCTCCTTCCTTCCCCTCTTCTTCTCCTTTCTCCCTTCTTCCACTTCCTCTCTTTCTTTTTTTTAGTCTTCTTCTTTCCCCCTTTTTCTTTTTCTTTGTCTTCTTCTTTTCTTTTCACCACTTTTTTTCCATCTTTTTTTCTACCTAATCCCTATCTTATTCATCTCCTTGATCCATAATTACAATCCCAAATTCTAAAATGCCTCGTCGCAACAAAACAATACCTAGAACGTGTGGGATGACACCATATTCTAGGAGATCCTGGCCTGCCATCAAGCAGTCTCATCCTCACAACAGACTATCAATATCTCTAACCTTCTTGTATCAGCCATGATGGACATCCTGGATGGGCTCTTGCCTGACATACAGGGTTGATTGACTATTTTTATTTAGCTCTCCCATATCCCATCACTTATTGTACCCTATACCTAGGATGGTAGAATCTCGATTTTTCATCTTGTATAATCTCAGAGTCTGAGATCTTAGCTTTCAGTTTTCAGTTTTAGTTTACTGTTGCTTTTTCTTATTTCATCCACAACCAGATTTCATGGACACCATTTTGGTCTCATAGGCCCTTTGGGTCTTTTGAAGACGTCAATATAACTCTCTCTCTCTCTCTCTCTCTCTCTCTCTCTCTCTCTCTCCCCCCCCCGCAAGCAGACCCACCCACTACACTCGACCTCCAGGTTGATGTAGGAGCCTGGCTGAGAGGAGTGACACTAGACAGAGCCATCAAGCTATACAGAGCCCAACGCCCCCGACCCCATTGTCACCATTTGGTCCATCTCCATTTCTGGAGCCACTTCTACACTCCATAGAGCGGCCAGATTTGTACCATGTTCACATGTGGCCAGGCCAGTGCCCCATGTGAAAGGGTCAATCATTTGGTCACATGGACGGGAACCAGTTTTGTGCCACCTGTGTGTGACCAGTATTGTGCCATATGGACGAGAGCCTATTTGCTGCCACCCGTGCATGACCAGGATTGCGTCTTATCCATGGGATTGTCATTCCATGGTAGGCCTGATATTTGTGCCGGCCTTGTCTATGGGATTGTCACTCCATAGGAAGGCCCATGCCAGGACTTGTGTTTCGCCTATGGAACTGTCACTCCATAGGAAAACCAGAACTTCACATTTCTATCGCGCTAGTCTTGTGCCCAACAAGAAATCTTTGTACAAGTTTCAGATGAAAGGGAGATTTCGTCCATTACATGTGCACATGCATTTATGTTTGCATGCATAAACTTGTTTTCGCATAACTTGTTCTCGTATGTTTGCTTGCTATGTCGTGCCAGTACACTAGACAGGGACGTTCCCAGTGTATCGTGGGTGTGCTGTTTTTGCTGATGAGTTGGTGTGGCATGTGAACAAGTGGTAAGTATTACACTTTTTGGTTTTTTCAAATGTAAAATCCCTTAAGTAATGTCAACCTTAATAATTATAAAGTTGGGTGTTCACACACATTTAAACATTGGCTGGACATTTGCTCGAATGTGGGTGCCCAACATTATTAATAGTATCGACTGCACCTGCTATACCCGACTGTACCAGTTGTACCCGGTTGTACCTGCTGTACATGTTGTACTTGCTGTACCTAATGTATATGGCTGTACCAACCTGTACTTGCTGCTGGAGTACCCAATTGTACCAGCTGCTGTCCAGCATCTACTGTTGCTAGGACCTGCCTACAATTTGGGAGTGCAATAAAAAGGAGAATGAGCTTTTCTCCTGAGAATTGAATTTGAATATTTGCCAGGTATTTATCTTTGTATTTCAGATTCAATAATTATTAAAATTAAATGTTGTTTGTACAAGTCTTGTCATGCAAAATATCACACCCTATTGCCTTCATTAGTAAGGCCATCAGGACGGTGACTTTTTTCCATGATTGCCCTGACCGTGCCCTCACATTTTGGAGGAGCCAGTGAAGGTCATTTGGGGTACAAGGAAAACTAGGATCAAAGCTGATTCAGGAGCACCAGGTATTGCTCCCTCCGCGGTGTTTCACCTTGCCAGGCATTAGTACGCGCGTGTATGTTGATGCACGGTCCTGGAAGACCGGTGAGGGCAGGTGTTCACCCAGTGAAAGTGAGAGATTACATGTGACTTGGTCTACTCCGACAACTAATTCTTCACCAACAACATCTTATTGTTTACCAGTTGTATTCACTCCTTGGTATGGAGAAATCTTGCCTAGGGCCCGTGAACACTTGTACATATAAATACTCCAAGAAATACAACAGTATTGAGGGGGGGGAGGGGGAGGGGGGGGGAGTGGAGTGGGGGGAGGGGGGCTTTCCGGTCCTAGTGATGGTGTCACGTGTTCTTTGTTATTTTCAGTTTTAACATTGCAAGTGTTGTCTATTGCTTGAATTAATTAAGTGATCTAAAATATGTGTATTTTATCTTCTGATTTGTTAGACCTCCTGTTGGAAGCGGTTACATTGGTATCAGAGCTCGGTCGTCTCTCTTTCTCAAGAGGAGCCACAGTGTTTTGAGGTCGGAAGCAAATACAAACACTTGACTCAATGGATAGCCAAGGCAACCCTTTGGAAGTGTCAAATGCAAGAGACTAGTCCAGTGCTTCTCGTGATTTCGATGCATTGAATGGAAGGCACAAGCCTCTTGAGAGAGTTTATGACACTGCATTTGTATCCTCATGCTCATCCTCATCTGCATCTTCTGCCTCTGCAGCCTCACTCTCAAGGTCACTGCCAGTAGGCTGAGTCCTCAAATGGCTCATCCTCTAGAGGTGCAGGTGCACCACTAGTACTAGCCTCTCGAGAAGATCATGTAGTGCGAGCCGGAGCCATGATCTCATAGAGCATAGAATAGATGTCTCTCTCCTCTTGAGGAATGTCGGGAATCTCCTTGCACTTCATGATATCAATCTGATCTGGATTCACTTGGCGAGGCTCAATGGGATGACCCTTTTGTTCTAGCAATCGGAGATTGCAATGACAAAAGACAAGCCTCTCCAATTGTGCTGTGGAGAGTCTATTTCTCTTTTTCGTGTGAAAAAGAGCCCATGTACTCCAGTTCCTCTCACAAGGCCCTGAACTAGCTCATCCTCAAGGGGGATACCTAGCTGCATGGCCTTCCAAGCCTTTAGGCTATCATAGATCTCTTGTGGCACATGCTTACATGGCCCGATGCCAAAACCCTTTGTTTGTGACAAATGTGCCTTCAGCTTGGTGACACTACCATGGTGCTTATCAGCACAAAAGTTGCATTTTCACTTTCCGGAGCCCGAGCCACCATATCTAGACTCGAAGGTGACATTGTTCCAAAGAGAATCACCTGTTCGAGGCATCCTACAAGGCGGGGATAAATGCAGATTGTTGGCCCTGCAAGTGCGACACAGAACATAAACTAATCTCATTATATGATTCATGATTTTAACTGTCATCTTGGCCAACAATAGAGCAAGGGTAAGAGAAGGCAGATAGCCTTAGAAGTTAGGCCTCAATAGAGCAAGGGTGAACCGTGGAAGATATGCCATAAATATTGATGTAAGAGAAAAAAGTGTGCTGCTTTGTGAGTTGTGCAGAGAAAACCAACATAAAGCAAAACATGACATTACCCCTTTGGAAGACCTCCACAAGGCCCAAGGACACCAAGGAGCAGGCGGGTGTGACACAAGCGATGGCAGGCTGGCACACAAATCGGCGAAAATGTATAGGTGGCCGCCACTGGGAAACGCGAACGAAAGTGCGCCGTACGAAACGATTCGATGCGTAGGTTTTTAAAATATGCATGATGAAAAAAAACGCGTTTCATGCAGGACGAAACGTTTCGTACGTTTCAAACCTGTATGAAACGCGTTTCTATGCACCTGTGGTTAGAATACACTCTAGAGAGAGAGAGACTTGCACGAGTCAATGGTTTGATTATTGTGTGTATTACTTCAAACAAGTACATTGCTTTTATAGCTTTAGAAGCATAGGATATCGTATCACTGCTTAGGTCAAGCTATCATATAATATCTAGATATTATGCATGAGTCCTTAACAGCGTATTCACGCACAAATACAAGAGCCCTTTGTAAGAGGCAGTTCACAGACAAGTCTATTGTACTTTGATAAGGGTTGTATTTCAACACCCCCCTCAGACGTTATCCTAGTACACACTTCATCTAGATAAATCTAAGCCTATAACATAGTTTCTTTGGAAGTTCTGTCTGGTTCAGTCCTTGGGGTATGGTTGCTAATATTAAAGCCATTTTGTTGTAGACCTTTAAAAGGCCCAAGAGTCTTCATACTCTGAAAAGTTTGCATCTTCTTTCCAAGTTTCTTCTTCATGTGTGACACTGGCCTCTGCTTTCTTGTGAAAGCAATTCTTCTCATTGTGGTTGTTTTTCCCACAAAGTTTACAAGGGTTCTTCTTGTAACAACCCTTCTCTACATGGTTATTTCTAACACAAATAGAACATTTTTTACTAGAGAAGTTCTTCTTTGTGAAGGAGTTGTCCCCTTCCGCTTTGTTCTTCATCTTCTTCTCCTCTTCCTTGAAGGAGGTTATGACCCCTTCTAAGTTAAGACTGGGCAAGTTCTTCAATGTGGTGAGAAGGTTTCCATAGAGGCCATCTGGCATTGTTTTGAGTAGAACAGCTACGGCCACTTCTTCCTCCACTTTAGCTTTGAGAGCAGCAAGTTGGTTCATGAGGAACTTCATTTTGTTCACATGAGCGTCAAAGCTCTCATGTGGTTGTAGGATAAGTCCATAGAACTCCATCTGAAGTGAAACTTTAGAGTTCTTACCCTGAGCTCCAAAGAGCTTATCCAGCGCTTCATAGGCCTCTTTGGATGTCAGGATCTGCTACATGATGGATAAATTTGTCAGAGAGGCCGACTGCTGTTAGACCAAAGGCTCTTTGATCCCTTAGTTTCCAAGTCTTTTGGGCTCCATCTTCATGTTCAAGCATCTTATCTTCACCCTCGATAAAAGGCCAAAGATGTCACCATTTGGTCCCTTTTAGTCTTGACCAGTGTTTCATACACCGGTCGACGCCAAGGTGTGAACAGGGATTTTCCACCACAGAAGCAGGGAAGTCACAGGATGGAAGACGCTTGTGTAAAGCCAAGGCTTGTTGTAGAACTTGTGAAGGCTTATCTAGCATGTCTCTATCGAAAGGTGGATTACACGACATGAGTTTACAGGATTTTTACTCACTTATGGTCGGACCTTCAGCTGCAGGCGCTTTCTCTCTCTACAGGCCGACCTACTCTGTTTCTCTCTCCTGAGGGACTGGCCGTACAGCAGCAGATTCTCTTCTCTGTGATCTGGCCGTACAGCAGGTATAGTTGCGGGCAGCTCCTTCCTCCTCTTGCGCTGGCCGTACTGTGGACAGCAGGCCAGCCAGTTCACTCTTGCGCTGTTCGTACTGTGGACAGCAGGCCAGCCAACTCAACTTCTCTCTCTTGTGCTGGTACAGGCCGTACAGCAACACCGTACGGCAAGTACAACAGCGCGGTACAGCATGGATAGCCACCTTCTCCCTCTTCTGGGCGACTGGCGGGCAGCAGTTTGACGGAGGAGCATTACATATGCAGCTGCCCAGTATACTATGAGATCCGCGGGAGGTTTCACTGTCTATTTCGTGAGAGATTCGGTCCACTCTCCAAGATCATTGACTTCCAGGATCAGTGTTGCCTGGGCCTCTTCCTGCTTGAGCTCCACAGACACAGGGACACCTTCTTGAGACACAGGCCCCAGCCACCCCCCCCTCCCTCCGCAGCCAACCATCACCAGTTTCTTCCGGACCTAGGAGGTGGAGGACACCGACATAGTGGATCTTGTGGACCCTCCACGAGCTGCTCTGGACCTACCCCGCCCGAGAGGAGCTACCTCGGACCAAGCCTCTGCACTCCAACGTGCCCGACGCCCTCAACCCCCCCGTCGGCCACGATCACCTCATCAGCTCCACATCCAGGACATGCTCCACCGCCATCGAGCTACCTTTCCACGTGACATAGCTGAGGGAGACCTCTCGGCCATACTCGTCAACCCCATGCTTGACATTTTGGAGAGTGGTATACCATCTACTCGGAGCTGATGTTGCTCCCATGTTTTTATGTTCTTAGTATTCCATGACAAGTTTCCATGGACAGTTTTGTATCACCCCAGTGAGATAGCTATATTTATGTTTTCATTCTGTTTTATTTTCCATTCCATGATGAGATATGCCATGGACATTATTGTACCACTTTGGTCTCATAGGCCCATTGGGTCTTTAGTAGACGCTTAATCTCTCTCTCTCTCTCTCTCTCTCTCTCTCTCTCTCTCTCTCTCGTTCATGAAGCGCAGACCGTACAGTGGTACAGTGGTCGGGCAGATTCTTCTCTCCCTTTTTTTTTTTTGCTAAGGTTGTACAGTGCTACAACAGCTGAGGCATTTTCTTCTCTCTTCATCACTCCCTTCTGGGCATTGGTTCAGGGGCTATGTTTGGAGGAATCAGGGACTATTTTTGGAGAGACTTGGTACTGTTTGAGAGCCTTTTCAGGGCTATTTTGGCACAGAGTTCGGTGTTGGGTTTGACAACGCACCGGGATGTTGATTCGTATTGGTTCTTGGAGCAGTTTGTGCTTTGATTCCTGTGCAAGTGTTTGTTGAGGAAGCTTGTGGAAAATCCGGTGCAACATTGCACCCGCACCTTGGTTTGATTGTAACCCGTTTGTTGGAATAAAGCAGTTCCTACAGGGGGCCAACTGTTCCGGCTCAATGTTGTGTTTCAGTCAAGCATTGTTTATGGTTATTTCCGCTGTGTTTTCATATTTTTGCTGTCATCTGAAGTGTCTGTTCATTGTTTCGAGCCATCCGGTTTCATTGGTATTAGAGCCCAGTTTTTCTAGCAAAGCAGGCTTGACAACAACTCTTGGAAAGGAAAAGATCTTGGTGGAATCCAAGTTCAATAGCTTCCCTATCATGGATAGGTCATCTTAGTTATATAATAATCCAGACAAGCTTCTTGAACACATGACTACTATATTTCATAAGAGTCTTGACAAACAGCAACAGTCCTTTTGTGAGGAATTGGATAAACTGTCAAAGCGATTGGCTGACAAAGAAGCCTTATTGACACTCTATAGAAGGGACCCTTATGTTAATAGGCTTCTCCAAGGCAGCGTGGCTCAAGATCGAGATGTTATGGACATCTTTGGGGACCTTGCTCAAGTATATGCAAAAAACCCTAGAGATCTAGCTTACATATATCTTTGGGAGAACGGGATATCCAGGTCAATTCTACTAACCAACATATCATTCCAGATCCTCCTCTACAGTACAGGAATCAACAACCAGAGGGTTTGGACAGAAACTCTTGCTACGAAAAGAAGAGAGCTAGATCTTCTTCGATGACTCCTCCGGATAGGCACGAGGATTTGGAGAGGACTCCTGATCTTCCTCCGGGCTTTGAGGAAGTCCCTCGAAAGAAAACAAAACCAAAGTGCAGAGTTAAAAACGGTGTTGGGTTTCAGGTTGATCAGATTCTTGGTCCCCACAGTTTACAAGAAACCCAAAGGCCATTACCGTTTTCCCCTACTTGTGGATATTATGGCCTCCATGACCATGAGTCACATCACTCCGCAAAATGGATAATTTTGAGTGATTCAAAGGACGTGTATGAAGCAGATAAGTATGAAGCCAAGTCTCAAGAACTCTGAGATCGTCTCTTATCAAGGATTTTTCTTCGTGGAGTAACTTTTCGTACATGAGGATAGTTTTGGCATACCTTGAGCTATATTTTTTGGGTTTCTCCGATGATCATGCTTCCTTTTTGGTTAAGTACTACCTTATTTGTAAGTTGTACTTTTTGGTTCAAGCAATAGAATTTTTGGGTTTTTAAGCAAACTCACCCTCGCATGAAAGTACTAGGAGCAAGTGTGTTCTTCTGAGTGTGTTTCACGAAAGCAGAGATTTTTCTTGTTGTAGACAACGTCTTCAGTTTTCTGGAATGGATCTCTACTTTTCTTGTACTATGTTTCTTATACTATGTCCACAACGCCTATAACTAATTACTGATTTTGGAAAAGGCTTTTCCTATGGTTTTGATAAATAGTTTATGGTTTATTGGAGGCTCCTAGCAGTATGGGATGCTAGAACTGTCACCTACACAAGGATCTCATATGGGGAGTATTCTGGTGGTATGGGATGCTAGAATATGTCGCATATGCGGTTACAAAACTATGAATTATTTATCAGTATCATGGATTGGCTAACTCTAGTCTATGAGTTGTTTTGAAGCCAACAAGGCAGGTATTCTACGATCGTATGGCGGGTCGAAGATATGCAGGGCTGTCCTGGACAACAGAGTGCCGGTTGAGCTTCCCTGGCATGTGCGGACACGTATGGCTTGTGAAGCTTGGCATGACAGAAAATGTGTAGCTTCTGAGGATTGACATGACAGAACATGGCTTGTGAAGCTTGACATGACAGAACATGTGTGGCTTCTGAGGCTTGACATGACAGAACATGTATGGCTTGTGAGGCTTTGACCATAGTAACATAAAAACCCGTTTTGCCCTCTCGAAACGGCACGAAACGTTTCTAGCACGAAACGTTTCGAAACGAAACGAAACTGCCCACTGAAATGGTGTTTCGCCCAAATATAAAGTGAGGTCAAAAAAACGGGCGGGAGGTTTTTTTTTGCAAATGCGATTTTTGCCGTCATTTCCGTCCTTGTTTGCTGCCCATTTGCCACTTGACGCATCCGACACTTCTTCTCGGCTACAACCTGTTGCTCTGCCTCTTCTCCTTGTCCACTCCTCCTTTTCGCTCCTTCACTCCTCTCCTCCATGCCTCCTCTTCCTCTTTCCCTTTTCCTCTTTCTCTCTTCTCCTCCACGGTCCACCTCGCCTCTTCCCTCCTCCTCTCTCTCCTTTTCTTGTCTTCCAACTTTCTCTCCTTTTCTTCTCACCTCCTTCCCTTTTCTTCTCACCTCCCTCTTCCCTTCCAACTTGTTTATTTCCTCCTCTCTTTCTCTCCTTTTCTTATCCAAATTTTGAAAATACCAAAAAACCTACTCCCAAAATCATGAATTTCATACCCACTAGTTCCAAAACATGCATCTTCATCATAATGTTGGCTATGTTATAAATTTGGTATCTGTATATAAGAAGTGTCATTTCGAAACCTTTGCGTTTCGTCCAAAACGGACGAAACGAAACCTTCAAAACGACAAAACGACGAAACAGACGAAACATTTCATGTTACTATGGGCTTGACATGACAGAACATGTAGAACATGGATGGCTTGTGAGACTTGACATGACAGAACATGTGTGCCTTGTAAGGCTTGACATGGCAAGAGAACATGTGTGGCTTCTCAGGCTTGACATGAGAGAACATGTATGGCTTGTGAGGCTTGGCATGAGAGAACATGTGTGGCTTCTGGGGCTTGACATGAGAGAACATGTATGGCTTGTGAGGCTTGACATGAGAGTGGCTTCTGAGGCTTGACATGATAGAACATGTGTGGCTTATGAAATCTGACATGACACAACATGTGTAGCTTGTGCAGCCTGACATGACAGTACATGACTAGCGACCCTGTTGCTCAATTCGTGCTTATGTTTTGGGAAGGATTCAGCATCCCTAAACATCCAGAAAAGTTTCTTTCTTGATACAGTTGGCTCTTGTGCCCATATCTGACTTCGGATTGTCTAGAATTATGGCTTTATTGCTGGACTTTTGTAATACTACTGATGCGCAGTGGATCTGCTATACATGAAGGACATTTCAGTGGTATTAGCTTTATACAGTTGTGGACAACTGTCTTATAAGACGGCAGGGATGTCACCATTTGGTCCCTATCAGCCTTGACCAATGTTTCATACACCGGTCGGAGCCAAGGAGTGAACAGGGATTTTCCACAGAAGCAGGGAAGTCACAAGATGAAAGACGCTTGTGTAAAGCCAAGGCTTGTTGTAGAACTCGTGTGAAGGCTTATCTGACATGTCTCTATCCGAAGGTGGATTACAGGACATGAGTTGACAAGATTTTTACTCACTTATGGTTTATAAGGATACTTGTTCACACTTATTTATAAGTGGTGGACATATGGGGATTTGGACAAGGAGCATATACATGAGATGGACCTGAATTTTTAAGCTATGTGTGTGAACACTTCAAGTGAGCGCCTAGCTTTGCATGGATCTTGCAAGCTTTTATATATATTTGGCGGTTGTTTTTAACTCCCAAAAAAAAGAGAGTTTTATGACATTTATGGAGGGGCTACCACTTTTAGCGATGGAAAAAGCAAGCATACGCCTGAAAAAGAGGAGGTCGACTCTATGAAAAAGGAGGGGAAGAGATGCGCATCCAGACAAAAAAGGGGGACAGCAGTGCTATTCTCTGAATTTGCTAGCCGTACAAGACCTTCAGCTGCAGGCGCTTTCTCTCTCTACAGGCCGACCTACTCTGTTTCTCTCTCCCGAGGGACTCTCTCTGTGATCTGGCCATACAGCAGGTACAGTTACGGGCAGCTCCTTCCTCCTCTTGTGCTGGCAGCCAACTCACCTTCTCTTTTTTTTTTTTTTTGAGGAAACACAGAGCTATATTACTGAGTATGAAAAATTCCCCAAAGTGCCAGTGGTGGCCTACTGAGGGGGCATACAAACTGTGCAGTGGGAGGCGTGTAGCCTGTGAGCGGTCAGTGCTACATCACGGTGGATGATGTGATGTGTGCAATATGAACCACTGTGGGGGAGTGTACTCCCATCTAGCATGTCCTCCAACAATCCTGAAGAAGAGACCCGTGCGCCCCCATCATCGAATGAAGACCTGGAGTCTGTCCTGAGCTGACTGTGAAGGCCGACAGGAATCATCATACATGGAACGCAGTGCACAGATAAGATCGAGCCAAATCAGGACTAGAGTATCACGTGGCCAACTCACCTTCTCTCTCTTGTGCTGGTACAGGCCGTACAGCAGGTACAGCAACATTGTACGGCAAGTACAGCAACGTGGTACAGTATGGACAGCCACCTTCTCCCTCTTCTGGGCGACTAGCGGGCAGCAGTTTGACATTCTCCCTCTCTCTCTCTCTCTCTCAGTGAACCTTTGGAAAAGCAAGGCCATGATTTTCCACACCTCAGGGCCGGTTCGACGACAGGCCATCTTCACACTAGCAGGAGGACAGGTAGAGGTGGACCGTGGTAGACTCATGTGTACCTGGGGATTACATTTACGACTCCGCCAGGAAGATTTACTATGGCACAGGCAGCCAGGGAGAGACTCACACGAGGGTATGCAGCTCTGGCCATGCTAGAGAGACAGTGTCACCAAGCACACTTCCAAGAGCCCCGCCCGAAGGGGTGGTTGTTTGACACACTAGTCACCCCTACTTTGATGTATGCTGCAGCAGTATGGGCACCTGGGCTCGCCACCTCCACATGGTCTCAGATAGAGAGGCCTCAGATTCTCATGCTCTCACGGATGATCCGTCGCAAACCCTCCGTCCCACATGACATTATCCGGACGGAGTTTGCTGCACCTCCTATGCTAGTAGAGGCCCTCTTCCAGACGATCTGCTTAATACAGAGGATCAGAGATATGCCATCAGATCGACTCTCACATAGAGCTTTTGAGGCATCCAGGCAGCTCGCAGACAGTGGAGATAGGAGATCATGGTATTCACAGATGATACAGTGGCTCACTCAGCATGGTCTTGACATAGATCACCTGCCACCTTTCCACTATGATATACATGCACCACACATCCATCTCTCTCTCAGTGAGGGGAACAGAGTCCTTCGGCAGGGTTCATGGTAGCGATACACTCAAGAGACTTGGATTACACCCAGTCAGCCTCTACCGTCGAAGATGCTATACTACAGAGATCAGTTTAGGCGTATCTCAGCGGATGGATTCATACAGAGACTTGGATACATGGATGTGTACATGCCTCTCAGTGCCCGAGTGGTGATTGGCCAGCTCAGAGTGTCATCACACCAGCTTGAGATTGAGGCAGGTAGGGCAGCACGAACCCCAGAGCAGAGAGGATATGCACACTATGCTAGGAGGAGCTTGAGAGTGAGGAACATTATGTATGCAGATGCAGAGCATATAGTGTCATTAGAGAGAGATACACCACCATCTTCAGTGGACATCCCTCACTCCGCCAGATCATGGAGTCTGCAGACCAGCGCAGATTTGGCCAGTTCTTGCTAGACACACAGCGCCACAGAGAGACTGCTACGGACTCATACCACATGGGAGAGATGGGCAACAGCTCCAACTCACTGATTTCTTCCAGAGATCTATCCCAGTGCCTATCCTGACACAGGAGGGGGTTACACTTCAGCGCGCTTCGGACCTCGGAGCCAGACGGAGACCGAGAGCACCAGGCTAACAAACTCCCAGACTACATCAGAGGGAGATCGCAGAGATACGAGCTCGACATCAGCACCATATCCAGGAGCAGCTAGCTCACTTACACTCACACCCAGAGATCATGCTCCGAGGTATTTTTGCCTCGCCATCGCCTATGTATCACATATTACACCCCCATTCTGGTACTGGTTGGAGCTCGACAGATCTGCATTGCATTCTTGTATACGCTACGCATATAGGTTGCATACTGAGCCTCTAGCAATAGTGCTCCATCCATCACTGTCATGTGCACAGTGTGTATCTACCGTGTGCTACACGCACACAAGACTAGTTTCGAGGCTTGGGGAAGCTTGGAGCTAGGCAAGCTGATTGACGAGCTGAGTTAGGGATAGACTAACGGGCGGGCACCCAAGTATGGACGGGGGGCACCCAAGTGTGGACGCCCGATGACCGGCCAAGAGCCTATAAAAAGGTAGCCAAGGTTAGTTATTGGGATATATAGAGAGTCTCGCGAGTTTGTGAGAGCTCTATGGTCTTGGAGTCTGGATCTAGTGCAGACGTGCACCTGCTTTACGCAGCCGAGGCCGGCAACAATCTCGAGGCCCGCGAGGGTAGCTTCGTGGCGGTATGGGACGTCGCGAGGAGGAGATTGGTCGGTACGTCATTCTAGTTAGCTCAGCTCGTGGCTTGGTGGGGACAGCCAAGACTGTAGGCTCGCCCACGGCTATCATGGTTGGGAGGTGAGTCAAGCCTACACCCCCTTGTTTGTTTGTTCATTTGTTTGCAGGATTCGAGTCTCGTATCAGGATCGATCACGAGGAGATCCGTGGGGATTTGACAGTGGTATCAGAGCATACCTCGTGAACGAGCAAGTCGGTAGGTAGAGAAGATGAGGTCGAAGAAAGGTATGTTAAAAAGCTTGCTTTTTTTCTGTGCATACTGTGTTTTTCAGATTCAGTATGTGTTTTTCTTCATCAAAGAACCCATGTTGATGGGAGGTGGTAGTCTAAGTAGAGTCGTTTGCTTTGCAAAGAAGAGGAGCGACTAGCTTGTGCAGTCGCATGAACGTAGAGAGAGAGGTGGACTCGCTGGCGAGTGGGCATGCTGGCGGGGTGCTGCTGGTCACGTGCAGTTGGCCGGGTGCAGGTTGATGCTACAGGTGGTTGAAGGCACAAGTGGATAGGCGGCCAGGGCCAGTATGCTAGCAGGCGCCTAGGCCTACATAGCCAGGCAGCCACGCTCTATACGCAGGCAACCAGGCCTACCCAGGCGGCCAGCAAGCTTATGCAGTGCCTACGCTAGGTGGGCTGGTGCCCAGGCCAGGCCTACGTAGGCGGCCTTGTGGCTAGGCTTACAGAAGGAGGCGCAGACCAACTGTGCGCAAGCAAGCGCCGGAAGGAAAGCATGCGCCGGCAGTTTCAATCGACGGCAGCTTCAACCGGCGGGCTAATCCAGGAGGGGGGGGGGGGGGGAAGGAAAGCACTCGGGCTTTCCTTTTTTTTTGTTTAAATTTTTTTAAAAGTTTAAAAGTCCCCTTCTCTAAGGTTTCAAGGTGTTTTATTTTTTTTTAAAGAAACTAGAATATATATATCCATATATATATATATATATATATATATATATATATATAAAAACACAAAAGCAAAAGCAAAAGCTAAGGATAGCTTTTGGGGCTACCTTTATAAACCCCCTTAAGTGGGCTTCTTGCCACACAACTCTCAAGTTTTCAAGCTCTCAAGCTCTCAAGCTCTCAAGTTCACTCGCACTTTTATTGTGCAAAGATCAAATTTTCTCTCCACGTACCCTCTTCACGATGTCGACCCAAGAATCGGAGTTGAAGCCCCTTGTGGAACGCGAAGGCTTGCCGGCTATGGAAGGTACCGATGTCGATCTTTTTTTGACGATTTTGTGTCAAAATCAGATTTCCAAGAGTTCAAAGTAACTCTTCAAGCTTCTTCGACGGAACGTCAGGCACAAATCGCAGCCCAGATGCAAGCTTTGCAGAACTCCATTGCTCTATTGACCACTACCCTCTCTACTTTCTCAGGTATGGATACCTTGGCTTCAACTTTACGCCCCAACATTACTCCGGAACCGTTCGGGGGCGAGCAAAAGCAACGCACCAAGGAGATCGTGGACACGTGGCTACATAAGTGGCAAGTTCACTTTCAATTTCATCCATATGATGATGGAAAGAAGATCCAGTTAGCAGCAGGTTTCCTGTTCGGCAAAGCTTTGCTTTGGTGGAAGAAACTCAACCCTAAGCCAACGACTTGGGCACAATTCGAAGACGTCTTCAAGAAAGAATTCCTCAGGAAAGAGGATGATTATGATGTTGTTGCCCGGTTTTCAGCTTTGACCATGACCTCGCAGCACCTCACTTATGAGGTCTACCTCCAGAAGTTTAGAGACTTGCAGATGAAAGCTACAAAGATGGATCCCACTACTCTTTTGGGGTTTTTCGTAGCTGGTTTACCAGACTCATACCGATTACAGGAAACAAGGATAAAAGAAAGTTCTCCGCACCTATGGCAAACACGACAGAGGGAAAGTCTTCGGACCAACCTTCGAAGAATTCAAGTTCGACACCAGCGAAGAAGAAATAACTCCTTAGAGCTCAAGAAGGAAGGACGTTGTTTTATCTGCGAAGAAAAAGGACACATGCGTAACGAGTGCCTGAAGCAAAAGAGTACCAAGACAAACGCAGGACCCAAGCCAAAGGCGACTAACCAGTTGTCTTTGACAGGTACGTCAATTACTGTACTTTCTCGCCCTAGTACTTGTTCTGATTGTCTGTTCAATTCTAAAGTATTTGGCTTGAATGATCTTCTCCGAGTTTATGGAGCAGTGAATGGCCATAAGGTTCACATTCTTTTAGACCCTGGCAGCTCACACAACTTTGTTAACTACAAACTTGTGCAAAAATTGAGTCTTGATACGACACCCAGCGATCATACCTATGAGGTACGCCTACCTGCGGGAAGGCAAGTATGGGATCCAAAGGTGGAGATGCTTCCAATCCAGATTCAGGACTACAAAGATACTCTGGAGTGCTATGTAATGCACCTAGAGAATGTAGACTTGTTATTAGGGATTGAATGGTTTAAGACTCTACAAGTCCAGATAGATTGGTCTAGTCATATTTTTTCTTTTCAGCATAAGGACACCCAGTATCGTATTTTAGGTGATTGTATTCATCCCTCTCAGGTACCTCTTGTAAATACAATTGATTTTGGAAATATAATGGATTCTTCTTTGTATACCGCTTTCCATTGTGTATTGATTCCACTTTCTTCCTTTCTCATCCCTTCCATGGATGTAAATGAATTAAGTGTGTTTGAAAGCAAAGAATTACAGAAGATACTTGATTCGTTTCAAGATGTATTTCCTAAGGAACTACCATCGGGTTTGCCACCTGAACGGACAGTAGATCATCGTATTGACTTGATCCCTGGTGCTCATTCTGTCAGTATTCCACCTTACAGGATGAGCCAAGCAGAAAGATGAGTTGGCTAAACAACTCGAAGATTATTTGAGGATGGGCCAAACCCGTCCAAGTAAATCACCATGGGGTGCACCTGTGTTGCTTAGAAGAAAGAAGGACAACACCTGTAGAATGTGTATAGACTACAAGAGATTGAACAAGCTGACCATTAAGAACCGTTATCCTCTCCCTAGATCAAATGACCCGATTGACCAGTTAGCAAGAGCAAAATATTTCACGAAGATAGATTTACGTACTAGCTATCACCAGATACGTATTCATGAAAGGCATGTCGAAAGAACCGCCTTTCGGACTAGGTATGGCCATTACGAGTATCTCGTATTACCTTTTGGGTTAACCAATGCTCCATCACTTGGAATAACGATTTGGATATGGCCTTCAGACTTTTGAAAGATAAAGTCAAGGAAGCACCTATCTTAGCATTACTTGATCCTAGTCGGCCTTATGTTCTTGAAACTGATGCCCGTGACTATGCTATCGGGGCTGCCTTATTTCAAGATGGTAGACCGGTTGCTTTTGAAAGTAAAAAGCTAAACGACACTCAATCTCGTTGGTCAACCCTTGAGAAAGAGCTTTATGCTGTGATTCATGTTAGAAGTCATCTCCTGTCCAGTTGTATACACCAGGGCCTCTGTTGTGGGTGTGCCCGCCCGTATATCATTTTTCCACACTCCCCGTATTTTTTCCCTATTTTTCCCATTTTTTCCTAGTGGCTGGAGGGCTGCCAGGTGATGCCAGGACCACTCTGAGGCTGGCCGACTGCATCTGTAGCAGTCGTGGGCTATCTGAGTGCTGGCCGACTTGTTCTGAGCAGATGTGGGGCACCAGATGCTGGCCGACTGCTGTTTTTCAGCAGTCGTGGACATTTTGTGAGTCGTGGGCCTCTTCCAGAGCTGGCCGACTGCCCTCATGGGCTTGTATATATTCCCCCCCATCCTCCTCCACTTTCTCATTCAGTTTCTTCGGGATCTTGTGTATAGAGAAGAGTTTACACACATCTCTCAGTGTTTCTTGTGCTGATTATTTTCTGCAGTCTACTTGCTCTTGTCTACCCAAGTTTGGATATCATTTCCGCTGCATATTCTGACATGGTATCAGAGCCCTAGGCTCTAGCAGATCTTGGGCGTTTTTCTGAGCAAGAGGGGGAGCAACAGGTTGCTGATCGGTGGACTGTTTCGGGCTGAACGGGAAGTGAAGGTGCAAGAGGAAGGCGGGCAGAGGGGCTGGACAGCCACTTGCATATATTCTGATTTTCAGATTTTTCCCACCCACCCACCCTTTCAGGTTACTCTCCGAGATGGCGGATTTAATCGAGATGGCTGAGAAGCACGTGAAGATTCCGACTCTCCCCACATTCCCAGTGGATCGGCAGTTGGACGGGTCCAATTACGGCATCTGGAAGGTCATGATGGAGTCAGTTTTGGAGTCATATGATCTTGCTGATTTTATTATCAAAGGGGTGCCAAGGCCGGAAGCTGAGGAAGGGGAGTTGTTATCGACGAGGAAGGACCGGGAGGCACAGGCACAAATGTGGGACCGTGTCAACGCCAGGGTCCGGTCGTTTATATTCCTCAATTGCACACCACAGGTGATCAACCATGTGAAGCACATGACGCTGGCGAGAGGCATATGGGAGCACTTGGCTTCTTTGTACAACAGGGTGTCACCCATGAAGCGGATATCCTTGGAAGTGCAGATGCGGGTTATGAACCCTGCAAAGTCTTCGACGATGCGGGAACACATTAACAAGCTGCAGGCCCTTCAGCAGGAAGTCCTTCAAGCTGGGAAAGAGATATCATCCGAAGATATGGCCATCACGTTACTTTCCCACTTGCCTGGTCAGTATTCTGCTTTCTATTCCTCGTTGATCACTAGTGGCAGGCTCAGCACCATTACTTGGGAGGAGCTTGTGCCAATGGTCTTGGACCAGGAGGAACGTTTCACGAACCCTCCTCAGGGTGGAGGTTCGGAGGCCTTTACTGGCCAACGGTCGAAAGGCCGTAACTCGGGCAAGGGGAAGGCTTCATCGGAGAAGTCTTCTGAGAAGATGTCCGACGCTGACCGCGAGAAGCTGAAGGCAGAGAGGACCTGTAATGATTGTGGCGCGAAAGGCCACTACTGGAGACAGTGTCCCAAGCGGAAGACCGAGAAGGGTGAAGACTCCTCAGCAATCATGAAGACTCCGGCTTTTGTGCACCTGGAGGTGATGGACACCGATGCTTCATTTTCTTCAGGCAGGGAGGAGATTGGAGGACTCTCCGCAACGGATACTCGGGAATGGATTCTCGATAGTGGTGCTTCCAGGCACATGACTCCTTCCCGTTCCGGTTTACAGGATCTCTGCAGGTGTTCTGGTCATATTCTTACTGGGGATACGTCCACTATCCCAGTTCACAGTGAGGGCAGGATGGAGATAGTTCCCGATGGCAGAGGGGGGAAGCATTCCTCCCAGGTGTTGTATGTTCCGGCACTTGGTTTTCATCTGTTGTCAGTGCATCAGGTTTGCAAGACTGGCGTACGGGTGGAGTTTGATGAGCATTTTGTTGCTCTCCGGGACAAAGCAACAGGCCAAGTGGTTTGGGAAGGTGGAGTGGAGAATGGAGTCTACAGGCTTTCAGCACTCTCTCTCCCAGGTCCTCAAGATTGTGATGAGTGGCACTGTGGTAATAGCTACTCAAGTGTGGATACGCTGCAGGTGCGAGCTTTCCGAGACCAGGTGGTGGATAGCTTGCCAGTAGATGGCAGCAGTTGGCAGGAACTTTCCAGTACTGAGGTTGGTAGTTCTTGTGTTCGTGAGTCAGAGGAAGCTGAACAGGTCACTTATGCTCTGATGTCTCGTCGTGTTCGGGACATAGAACTTCCAGTAGTTGAGGATGTTCTTTCCACGGGGACCTTTCGGAAAGCCAGGCAGGTGACAGGTGTTTGCTTGCAGAAGGAGGTGGTTTCTCCAGGCTTTGTGGTTCCGGATTCAGAGGGGGTGGTTGACAGGTTTCATCAGGTTTCCAGGACTTGTTTATGCACCGTAACAGGTGTTGATCCTTGTGAGCAGTGTGATGTCTCTGTGACTCGGAAGCTGGATGGTTCATTGATCTGGTTGATGGACACCGGATTGGACGGGAGCTTCCTGATGAGACAATTGAGCTCTTGGTTGCAGATGTCTCCTTGGGAGGCAGGATCGCGTTTCCTGTGGTTTCTGCGGCATGCGAAGGATCCGAGACTCTTTTACACAAGAGGGGGGTTGTTGGATGGAGTCCGACTCCACGGCTGGAGTGACTCGGTTTGGGGAGGAGATCCGGACACGAGGGGATCTACTTCAGGCCCAGGAGCAGTTCTACGGAGCAGCAGGAGGAGGTTACATTGCAGGTTTGGGCTTCCATTGGAGGAACCCATGGTCATCCAGAGGCACTTTGTTCGTGATCAGATTGTTGCTGATGACATCTTGCTGGAGTTCTGTTCGACGGAGGACAGTACGGTGGACCTCTTCACGAAGTCGCTCTCAGGATTTGCTCAGGCGGCACCCCAGCTCCCAGTGGTTGGTTACACAGCCAGGAGCTGAGAGGGGGTGTTAGAAGTCATCTCCTGTCCAGTTGTATACACCAGGGCCTCTGTTGTGGGTGTGCCCGCCCGTATATCATTTTTCCACACTCCCCGTATTTTTTCCCTATTTTTCCCATTTTTTCCTAGTGGCTGGAGGGCTGCCAAGTGATGCCAGGACCACTCTGAGGCTGGCCGACTGCATCTGTAGCAATCGTGGGCTATCTGAGTGCTGGCCGACTTGTTCTGAGCAGATGTGGGGCACCAGATGCTGGCCGACTGCTGTTTTTCAGCAGTCGTGGACATTTTGTGAGTCATGGGCCTCTTCCAGAGCTAGCCGACTGCCCTCATGGGCTTGTATATATTCCCCCCCATCCTCCTCCACTTTCTCATTCAGTTTCTTCGGGATCTTGTGTATAGAGAAGAGTTTACACACATCTCTCAGTGTTTCTTGTGCTGATTATTTTCTGCAGTCTACTTGCTCTTGTCTACCCAAGTTTGGATATCATTTCCGCTGCATATTCTGACAATTCATGCTCTCAAGGTTTGGAGACATTATTTATATGGCTCCAAGTTTGTGGTATTAACTGACCATCACTCAATCAAGTATGTATGTGATGCGGATGATTTGAGAGGAAGGAAAGCTCGTTGGGCAGAGTTAATGCAAGATTTTGATTTTGAGATCCGTTATCGGAAAGGGTCCATGAATAGTATTGCAGATGCGCTTAGTCGAATTAGAGAGGTGAATTCTTTGTCGTTCACCGAGATTTCTACTGACTTATTTCAGTCATTGAGAGGGCTTTGCAGGACTGATAGTTATTTTGGTCCATTTTGGCAGAAGATCCAGGACGGGAGCTCATTGATTGACCAAGACTCGATGACTGAGCAGTCTACCATTCAAGCTGTAGGAGGCCACGTCACGACGCCCCTTCTGCTGGACACCCTGGGGTACACAGGACGTTATCATTAGTGAAACACACTTTTTATTGGCCAAAGATGAAAGGATATGTAAAAGATTATGTTCTCAAGTGTCAAATTTGTCAGGCAAATAAAGCTGAACGCTTTAGACAGGCTGGGTTGTTGCATCCTTTGCAAATCCCAGGTAACAAATGGGAAAGTATTTCCATGGATTTTATTACCGGATTGCCAAGAACACATCAAGGCCACGATTCTATTTGGATTGTGGTAGATCGCTTGACAAAAATGGCTAGATTTTTATCGACCCGGAAGACTATTACAGCTACGCAATTAGCACGGAGTGATTTTTGGAAACTTGTTTTTGAGAAGTTGGAAACAACTTTGAATTTGAGTTCCTCTGATCATCCTCAATCTGATGGCCAGACTGAAAGAGTGAATCAGATTTTTGGATATGCTTCGAGCATATGTATCCAAAAGACAGAGTTCATGGGAGGATTATCTTCCTATGTTAGAATTTGCATATAACAATACTAAGCATACGAGTACAAGTTTTAGTCCTTTCATGCTTATGTATGGTTTTCAGCCTAGATCACCTGTTACAGTAGGATTCTCAGGACTTCAGCATGATGCAGCACCTAATTTTTTGCAAGATATGCAAGAAATGTTACAAGTTGCGAAAGAATCTATTAGAAGTGCTCAAGACCGAGACAGGTTTTATTCTAATAGACATCGTTCACCCAGAGAGTTCTCTGAAGGAACGATGGTGTATTTGCGAGTTCCGAAAGATTCCGAGACTTTACGGACACGTCGATCTCCGAAATTATCCCCTAGATACTGTGGCCCATTTCGTATTACACGACGGATTGGTTCAGTTGCATATGAATTGGATTTGCCTTCTCACGTGAAAGTTCATCCTGTATTTCATGTCAGTAGACTTAAGGAAGTACTGGGTGTAACACATCAGTTAGTTACTCCTCAAGAAATCATAGATGTCGAGGACATGACATTTGTTCCGCACGAACCTGAAAAGATTCTTGGATTTCGTAAGAGAAGATTGCGTAATACGCTTATCACGGAATACAAGATCAAGTGGAAGGATCGTGTTGAGGAGGACGCTACATGGAAGACATTGACTACTCTTCAGAGAGATTACCCTAGCTTTTTAGTGAGCTCAGGAGTGAGCTCTTAGAGGAAGGGGAGTATGTCATGTGCACAGTGTGTATCTACCATGTGCTACACGCACACAAGACTAGTTTCGAGGCTTGGGGAAGCTTGGAGCTAGGCAGGCTGATTGACGAGCTGAGTTCGGGATAGACTAACGGGCGGGAACCCAAGTATGGACGGGCGGGAGCCCAAGTGTGGACGCTCGATGACCGGCCAAGAGCCTATAAAAGGGTGGCCAAGGTTAGTTATTGGGATATATATATAGTCTCGCGAGTTTGTGAGAGCTCTATGGTCTTGGAGCCTGGATCTAGTGCAGACGTGCACCTGCTTTATGCAGCCGAGGCCGGCAGCAATCTCGAGGCCCGCGAGGGTAGCTTCGTGGCGGTATGGGACGTCGCGAGGAGGAGATTGGTCGGTACGTCATTCTAGTTAGCTCAACTCGTGGCTCGGTGGGGACAGCCAAGACAGTGGGCTCGCCCACGGCTGTCATGGTTGGGAGGTGAGTCAAGCCTGCACCCCCTTGTTTGTTTGTTCGTTTGTTTGCAGGATTCGAGTCTCGTACCAAGATCGATCACGAGGAGATCCGTGGGGATTTGACAATCACACCCCCCCACTAGCTCAGTACTTTCATAGTTTATTTCATGTTCATTTTGTCCTTTTTTTTTTTCCTAGACATCCAGAAGACATTGACAGTTGTACATTGATT